>NC_135416.1:4620000-4740000 GCF_051991245.1 Festucalex cinctus | reverse complement strand
ATATTCCAGTGGGAAAAAATATGATTCCATAGTCCAAATTGTTGTTCACATAAAACGTTTTAAAGAACCCGGCCTGTAAAGTGAAGTTCAAAGATTTGTTTCTAAATGCATTCTAAATACACATTTTTTTTAATATCATTGTTGATTATCCATTAAATTATCCATCCATCCATTTTCTTGACCGCTTATTCCTCACAAGGGTCGCGGGGGCTGCTGGCGCCTATCTCAGCTGGCTCTGGGCAGTAGGCGGGGTACACCCTGGACTGGTTGCCAACCAATCGCAGGGCACACAGAGACGAACAACCATACACACTCACACGCACACCTAGGGACAATTCGGAGCGCCCAATTAACCTGCCATGCATGTCTTTGGAATGTGGGAGGAGACCGGAGTACCCGGAGAAGACCCACGCGGGCACGGGGAGAACATGCAAACTCCACCCAGGAGGGTCCGAGCCTGGACTCGAACCGGAGACCTCAGAACTGGGAAGCGGACGTGCTAACCACTCGACTACCGTGCCGCCCTCCATTAAATTACTTTTTACTTAATTATTATTAGCCCTAAGCCTGTTAGCTCTTAAGCCCAATTCACACTGCGGAACGGACGCCGCAAGGATAGAACGTATATTTCAAAATAAAACCGTTTGCGAACTCGTTTTTTGGGGAGGGAAGCTAGCTAGCTAGCTAGCTACATAGCATGACATGAGTCGGACATTTAAGACGAAAAATGAGTAAATTAAACATGATAAAATAACACTATTTAAACACAAAACGTACTTACCCATGGTAGAACAGCCATGGTAGAAGTCCCAGAAATAATGTTCAAAAAGCATATCGATGTGACAACAGGTAAACGTGGCTATTGTTTACAAATAGGACTCTATATACTCGGTTGCTATTGGGTGAACTCAACTCTCCAGCGTGAACACCATGTGATCTTGTGGTCTGTCTGGATCAGATTTCCGGACAGGCAACGCACGCGGTGTGAATTGCAGTCCTTGCGGAAGCCGTGCGGAAAACGCTGAGCTTCGGCTGTCGGGTTAGCATCTCTCATTATGTCGCGGAAAGTTCAGAACGACCTGGTGGGACATATTCCAGCCACCGGACACTTTTAAGTGATATCACAACTCAAACACAATATTCTGATTAAAATATTTGCGACTGTGATGCCATTTTCAGTCGACAACAAGTGGAAGTACAGGGCAAAATGTCCGCCCCCTGTGGTGGAAAAAAGAAGTGGAGTTTAAATTATATTACAAACTCAGTTTTAATCAGAAGATCCTATTTAGACCAGCAGGTGGGCATAGAACATATTATTAAGAAAAAATTTGACGGGACTTCCCTTTCAACAAAACTGAAATGTTGCTCCTTTGCTCACACCTGCGTTAGCTAGCAGCTAGCGTGAGAAGCTAATGTTCTAACCTACACCTTAATTCCATCTGGTCAAACATCACAAACAGATTAACTTGGATTTAAAAGTAACAGTGGTTCAATTTCAACACAACAAATGGTTGATTATGAAATAACACTCAAAAGTAATTGGACATCTTTACGGCTTTAGATTTGAGTTCATCCTGATGCTAGCGGAAAGGAGGTCGACTTAAAGGCAGAGTGAAGGCGCACCCCCATTTTTCGGAGGTGAAACGCACACATCGACTCCAATCAAAATAAACTCCTGCCCCAATATTAAAACCCCCGTCTCGGAGCTCATATGAAGCCCGCCAACAATATCTATGTATTCCTTTATGCAATATGCCTTTAATAAACATAGTGTCAGAGGGAAACCAAATCACGGGCGGCTGAGAGCATGTAAAAAAATCAATTAAAACGAAGTCACCGAGCCGGCTGCCCAATTGTCTGTGGCACTTATTTGATATAATATGGTTAATACCACTGGCTGGCTAAATTAACACAATTTTGTCATTGCGTGTGCGTGAGTGCGCCTATTTGTGTGTGTGTGTGTGTGTGTGTGCGCGAGTACGAGGGGGAGGGCACTTGGCTCCAAGGGGACCTCTGGGAGTGAGATTAATACGACATTTGAAGTCAACAATAGGGCTGACCATGGAGGAGCTACAGATGTCGAATGCCAAATCCGACCAAAAGCGGATTTGCAGCCTCCTTATAAGCATAAAAAGAGACACATTTTAATGAGCAAAAGTGGATTTGATGAACTGTAAAGTGAGTTTGGGTCAAAGTGAGCGAATCAGTTCTGGGAATTGTTTTTTGAACATGTAGAGTTCAACCCTAAAACCTCTGACTTTCTCTTTGTTTTCAGTCATGGATTCTTGAGACATGATAGAAATGTGTACTGAATTTCACGTCGATCAGTGAAATTAGTGTTGAGGTGTTGAGGCATATGCGCGTTTCAACCCAAAACGTCACAGAATTTTGCGTCAATTGGTGAAAGTGGAATGTTTTGAATTGTTTTGATCTCTTTCCAATGGTAAGAGTCGGTTCTGGTGTGGTTGCGACTGGGACTAATGCTGCATTCGAGGATGGTTGGAAATCAGATATATCCGAGTTGTTTTTTCCCAGTACCGACCTGAAAGCATTCGAGAAAGTAAACAACCAAAATGGCGGCTTATTTTTGTTCTTAAAACTAAAGTACACACTTCCTGTTTTGAACTCGGAAATGTCCGACTTCCGACCATCCTCGAATGCAGCATAAATCCCCTCAACGTGGGGGTTGATTCACAATTTTAGAAGTCTTTGAAGGACCTCTGGAAATAGGAAATGGCTGACCCAAACCGAAATGACAGAATTCCTCTGTTTGGTCTGACATCTTGAGATTTTTCTTTTTGTATTTTTTGCGGGGCTCAATCATGAGAAATATGTCTACTGGCTCCAGTCTGTAGAAGAAGCATTTCACTTTTAACAAACATTTATTTGCATTATGAAGGAAATTTTGTTCTTTGGTATGTCAGAAAATTCCATTTCCTGTTCTCTGGTTATCATGACACTTTGGCGGTGTCGAATGTGCAGTTTCGACATTTTTGCGCCACCTTTCGAGGCCCGTTTTTCCAGAAAATTAGAGACCTTTGGGGACTTCCTTCATTTTACCACATGGCGAAACAGGAAATAGATTGTTCAAAACTGGCAGACAAGCCACACCAAAGGCCGCACTCCATCTTGACTGCGTCTTTACACTCCCGAAGCCACATGGCTGTTGTTGGTGGCGCAGTGTGTGAGTGTAGTGATGCATGGGCTTCACTGGATCGTTTGTATGGTGTTGCAGAGCAATTGATTCTCGGGGTGTGGGGTGAAGGGGGGGGGGGGGGGGGGGGGTGCAGAATGGAGGGTCCAGCATCCACCACCTCCACCTCTGGAGGCCTGCTGGGAGTTGCAGCTGCAGGGTGGTACTGACTGAGGGTCACAAGGCATTGTTCACCACCCCCGCCCAACTCCTCTCACGCCGTCTGGAAGCTGTCACACATGCGCGTAATGGATGGTGAAAGAAACACCGCGAGGGGGAGGAAAAGAAGGCGATGCGCTTTTGGGGTGTTTCCTACTCGGTGACTTTGACGAATGGAGGATCAATGGGATGGCAGAAGCGCCGCAGCGGATTGAGAAAATGGCAACATTAGTTCGATTATCGGCTGCTATAGCTTCACTTTCGCGTTACGCGCAAAGAACCTTTGAGGGAAGAGACAGGAAATGTTGCTGTGTGGCGTTGTAGCCAAAGGTTTATTATGTAAACAACTACGGTGTAGCTTAGCCTTATGCTAGTGGATGTCATGGCTTGCGCTAACTAACCAAACTGAGCTGAAATGGCAATTCGTCAATGCTAAACTTTTATTGAGCTAAAACAGATATTTTACATTATAATAGCATGGAACACCATCAAACAACGGCAAAAAAAGGTTAGCCTATAATACTAAAATAATTAACAGATTTACTTAGTGTGTAATCTGTTGTATGAATTGTATCGGGTGGATACGTAGATCAATTAGACAGGAGTCTTTAATATTTCTATGACTACATGTCACTGGCATACAGTAGATAGATGTACAAAGATACATTACTTGTAGTATATAAATCGTTTTTGGACCAATAATATGAAAATGCAACACACCAAGTCGCAAGGGAGAGAGGAGTAGGAAAGCCTTGCTAAAGGCTAACGCTAGCCACAGATGGGGAATCGATAGTGAATGTGCGCTAACTCCATTGGTAGGCTAGCTTAAAACCAGAGGTGCTAACAGTGCTAACAATAGCAACGAATCAGCAGTGAATATGTGCTGAAGTGACACTTCAATGGTAGCCGAACTGAAAACCAGAGGTTACAATGCTAACGATGCTAACTATTAAGGCAACGAAGTGAATGTGTGCCGGTGGCCAAAACCAAACCAATTTGGTCCATTTTCAGTTCAAAACAGTGTCATGCAAACACCCCCCTTGCGCATAGTTGTGGGAGTAGTGAAATCCAAACTGCGCGTATGCGCGAGACAAAGCCAACGAGGCCTAATGAAGACACTTAAGCGTGCGATCACAGCGGACAGATGGCTTTCTGTTGTGCGTCCAAGCGCAGGCGCGGGGACACCTCGCTGAGTTGAAAGGAAGTGCCAAAGGCGGCGCTGCCGGTGGGCTTCCATCCTTGATGGAGGGTCAGCGCAAGCAAGCCTGTGCCCAAAATGAAAGGTGAATCCCAAAGTCTGTGTGATCTCAAATTTGTGACCACCAAGACATCCAGCTTGTCCTAATATACAGTAATTATGCTTTGAAACAGCTTATTGCCTTTTATTTGTGTTTTCAATGCAACAAAGTGCTATTTTCTTTATTAACTCATTTGCTCCCAATAACGTGTAAATATGGTTTTTTTTTAATGTAAGTGTCCCAAAGACGTATTTATACGTTTTTTTTTTGTTTTTTTTTATGCTAGAGCATACAGAAGGCTTTGATGCAGCCTCTCAACTGCAAAGAACGGTTGCAGAAATGGTAGTTATTACACAAACGGCCAGCAGGTGGCCATCTAGAAAAAAAAGCTAAATTACTTAGAATTTTAAATAGATTTGTGAAAACTGATGAAACTTAGCTCTCTTCTAATGCTAATTCCTTCAAAACGGAAACAGATAGAAACATACTTTTTTTTTCCCGATGAAAGACGAGACTTTAATCTTTCTTTTGGTAGGTTCCATGCTTTTATAGCAATTGAACACAATATTCTGTGGGCTTTGCAAAATCAGTCAAAATCCAGTAAAACAGCCGGGAGCGAACGGGATTGTGAAATGTGAAAATGGCTGGGAGTATATGAGTTAAAAACATGTGACAATAATTTTTTTTGTTTTTTTTTCCTCTAAGAAAATCAGTGCTTCACTTGGCAAACCGTCAGGCCTCTCCATTTTGCCACCCTCTGTTGGTCATTTATTTATTTATTTATTTTTTAACATTTAAGTTCCTCTAGTCTGTACTCAAGCATGTGCAATGACAAATTTGGTTCTATAAATTCGATTCATTCCCAAGTGTATTGTTAATTGATAGCCATATTGTACGATATTGTCGTATAAGTGTGCCGTCATCACTGTAAAGATGGCAAAGACACGAGCAAAGACGTACTAGCATTTCATGGCCGGGCTCCAGTAGGCAGCCCAGGGATCACAAGATTATGTAAACCGGAGACGGCTCTGAGCAAGGAGCTACTCGGAGGTGCGATTTGACAATCCACGTGTCAAAGCGTGGCCCCGGCCCGAGATACTAGTACACGCGTCGGCGGCGTTCACATATCCAGAGGGGGCAGCGAGAGAGCAAAGCCATATTTTTGTTGTGTTTACTCGTCCTGTTTGCTCTCCTTGCTGCTGCTGCTGCTGTTTGCTGCTTTTCCAATTGAGCTGAGAATGAAAGAAGACAAGATGGAGACAAGAAAAAAGGGGATTTGCTCATGTTGTTGTATGGAGGGCGAGAATGGAAGGCATTTTTATATTTAAAAAAAGAACAGTAATTTCAGGGAGTTACATTACTAAAACATACCTTAAATGTGTTTTTTTTTTTTTTTCTAAACAACAAAAATGCACGTCATGCCATGATAGAACTTCATAAACGTACACATTAGCTAGCAAAGGACAAAACAATCAACAGAATTGCTGGGATTATTGTTGTCATTTGATGGGCATTTAAAGTCACTTGTTGCTAGGTAGAGTTTGTTGTGCAAAATCAGCAAAAGTTTTTGAACATTTTTGAACTTGTTTTTACATTTGTATGGAAATGAAGTCTGCTCTTTGCAATGAGGAAGGTTCGACACTGGAACAGGTGATTTATATTTCCATGATTTAATATTATATTTCCATTATTTAATATAGGAATGTGACAAGAGTGTAAAATCAAATGACATAAAAAACAGCTATTTATCAAATAACCTTTCCATTCATAATTTTATTTTTTTTAATATAATTGTTAAATTCAATTGTAATACAGGTTATTTTTCATTAATATCTTTTATTTAGGTTTTCATTCATTTGTGCTTTATTATTATTATTATTATTATTATTATTATTATTATTATTATTATTATTATTATTATTATTATTATTATTATTTATTCATTGATTTAGCTAATTACTTTGTTGTAATCAACTTTAAAAAATCCAGGAATATTTTTGTAGCCTTTATTTTTAGTAAATACATTAGAATAATTTTAGGTTGTTATGTTTTTTTTTAAATTTATTATTATTATTTTAATTAAGTTATGCATAATTTATTGACTAATAAACAATATGTAAATATTCTTACATTAATTCATTACAAAAACGAATTACAGTACCCTAAACGTTATTTGTTGTTTTTGCATTGTTGTTGTTGTTGTTGTTGTTTTTTGTATCTATTTTTTGGTCTCTAAACAAACCGTGAAAATCGAGTCACTTTCAAAATTTTCCTGGAAAAAAAAAATAGAACTATGTACAAAAAAATTTGTTATCATGCTACCTGATATTGCATATGTATTAGTGTATATGCAGCAAGTATATTATGTGCATTGTAGCACGCAATGACAATGGCTCGTTTGAAAAAAAAGCAAAGGTAAAAGTATGCTGCATACGATTTGCAACCCCTGCATCGCTGTCAGCTGAAACACGTCTCTTCCTGCAGGTCATTTCTAATCCTTTGCCAACAACTGCAGATAAACTTGCTTGAAATTTCCCCTCCCCGGAGTCCGGCGAAATTTGCAATGAATTGCCCAGGGGCGATATTGTTTTGTTCCATCCACTCCGCACCCGCTCATACGCACAAGAAACAAACAAATCGGCAAAAACACAACGGATAAGATGTTTTTTTTTTTTTTTTTTTTTTTTTTCTTCCCCCTCCTCTTTTCGTCGAAGTTATCTGTCTGGGGGGTGGTGGTGATGCTGTGGTGGTGGAGGGCTTTATGGCAAGGCAGCACTTGTTAGAGAGACGTAATATCAGGGTATAAATAAATCCCGCGTATCACAGATGTGTGAGGTGGGGGGAGAAGTGGGGGGGTGGGGGGAGCGTAAAGAGAGCCATCCATCAGTCTCCCAGGGGAGCGGGACAAATTAAAGCCCATAAAAGGCCCTCATTACTGGGGGCAGCTCTCTCCTGTCTCGGCCTCCCCTCATCCTTCCACATCGCCTCTCTTGTTCGCTATCGCTCTCTCGAATTCTCTCCTTCCATTTCTCGCTCGCACACAAACACGCACACGCACGCTCGAACTAAACATCTCACTATCAGGAGCAAATTATACACATAAAACAAGGACGGAATCCAGCGATGCTGCTAATACGTCCGGTTGACAATGTCTATATATATATATATATATATATATATATATATATATATATATATATATATATATATATTAGGGGTGTAAAAAAATCGGTTCGGCGATATATCGCGATACTACATCGCGCGATTCTCGAATCGATTCAATAAAAAAAAAAGCGATTTTTTTTAATTTTTTTTATTTTTTATTTTTATTTTTTTTTAAGAGCTCAGAATTGTTCATTCGGTAGTCTTACCGATTCAACGTCTTATCATCATTGCCTTTTTTTTTGTGTGTGTATGTGAATCGATTTTTAAACTTCCATTTTTAATGGAAAAATATTCAACAAAACGTCTGACTTCGGGTTAGGATTCACACCTTGAGCATGGAAGAATGTTATATGAACGGCACATTAAGCCTTAATATTTTATTTTAATGCTGTTCAAACATGAAACAGATTACAACCTCTATAAGACTGAAATTTCAGATAAATAAATAATACATTTTCATATCAATCTTACACTCTACAAGCTTACTGATTAGTATTTTCTAAATTTGAATGAAAAAAAATCGCAACAATCGACTTATAAATTCGTATCGGGATTAATCGGTATCGAATCGAATCGTGACCTGTGAATCGTGATACGAATCGAATCGTCAGGTACTAGGCAATTCACACCCCTAATGTATATATATATATATATATATATATATATATATATATATATATATATATATATATATATATATATATATATATATATTTTTTTTTTTTTCATTGGTCACGATTCGATTCAATACCGATTAATCCCGATACGAATTTCTAAATCGATTGTTGCAATTTTTTTTGCCCAGATTTAGAAAATACTAATCAGTAAACTTGTACACAGTAAGATTTGTAGAAAAATGTATTATTTATCTGAAACTTCAGCCTTATAACTGTGATCTACTGTATTTAACAAACAGGTTGAAATCTATTTCATATTTGAACAGCAGTGAAATAAAATATTAAGGCTTAATGTTCCGTTCATATAAAATTTTTCCATGCTGAAGGTGTGAACTCTAACCATTAGTAAGACATTTTGTTGAATGTTTCCATCAAAAATGGATGTTTAAAAATCGATTCGGCCACCGATTGAATCGATTCGAGAATTGCACGCTGTAATATCGCGATATATTGCCAAATCAATTTTTTTAACACCCCTAATATATATAGTCCATGAGTGGACACGTCACCCAAAAGTCATCTGGGATAGGCTCCAACTCACCCTAATGAAGCGCAATTGTCTATTTCCACGTGTTAGCGATGAGAAGTGAGAAGCAGGCCGAGGGTGAGGAATAACAGATTGTCTATGAAATTAGCCAGCAGTGTGAGAGCAAATTCCGCAATAAGCCTCCTGTAAATAAAAGCAATTCTCCGTCCATTTGGTCAAAAGTATCCGCTCAATCTCGCGCAGATCCCGCATATGAATTATTGAGGCGGCGAGGGAACCGCAGAGCAGTCGACGCTCCAAAGCACCCGAGGGAGAGGCCATTTCATATCTTTTTTTTTCTTTCTTATTTTCTGTGTGATGTGTGGAGCCGCCAATCAAGCTGTGATTCGGTATAAGTATCACTTTTGACATACGCCGACATAAGAAGCCAAATATCTCGGCTAGGCTACGAATTACATAAATAATCATTACAGCTATTGTTTGGTTTTTCTATTTTCTGTTTTGGTGATCTTCGCTGTGGTCGGAAAAATCTGAAAAACCTGAAATTTGAATACGGAAAACATTCACATGTCATTCCTTTTCTTTATTATTTTTATTCTTGCCCCTTTTTGACTTACAACTACTCCCGCATAATATATTCGATTCCCACTGTTACAATTTCAACATGTTCCAAAAATTAACGCTATGCAGGCTGGTATTTTTCTCAATCCAAAACGGTACAGTTTTCTCCCAATTTAATGTTTTCCATCCAAAATTTCCCATTCATTTTCAATGGGAAAGATGTTCAACATTCAATCTCGTCATTCCACAACCTTCAATACCATCCCACATCATTTTTTTTTTAATTTTTATTTATTTTTTGACAGGGTGGGGGTACCTCAGTTGGTAGAGTGGATTGTCGACTTATCAAGAGTCCGGCAGTTCGAATCCCAGCTCAGTGTCCGTTGTAGCTGTGTCCTTTTTAGGCGTTTTTGGCAAATTTGCCCTAGTGATAAGGTTAACTGGTAGGCTGTTGGTTGTCCAGATTGTCCAGTTCACGAGAAGTCGGGTTTCGTATCGCTCGCGCTGATTACAGTCCAAGTTCAATTTCATTTTAAAAAATTTGAACGGTGTAAATCGGAAGTATTATGTGGGAGTAGTAGCTTTCAGCATTCCCACAATTGTTCAATTATATTGAATATATTTTTAGACGATTCATATTTTTCAATATCATTCATAAACATTCTACATCGTTCCATATACTTCCATATTTTGGCATTCAGCATTTCAGCATTCGCACGCAATTTCAGCATTCGCACGCAATTTCTCCAATTTCTTGTTTATATGAACACATGAAGATTCCTTAAACCAACCGGCTTTAAGACCATGCCGCTCCTGCTGAATCCAAGTCTTAAACCTGACGCAACACATCAAAAATGGGTTTGAATTCAAAACAACTAACTGCTGCTGTTTTTGTCAATATTAGGGCTGCATATTGTCACGAATTCCAAGATGAGGCCTGAGAACTGCCCTGCATCCTTGTCAGGAAAAGAAGTATCCACAATGGAATTTCTTCCGGTTCTTGTAATGTTTGTAGGTGATGTATCCAAATAACATTTCAATACACTAAACATGCCTTTGCGTATTTAACTCATTCACTCCCAGCAATTTTCACATTTCGCAATCCCGTTCGCTCCCGGCTGTTTTACTGGATTTTGACTGATTTTGCAAGGCCCACAGAATATTGTGTTCAATTGCTATAAAAGCATTGAACCTATCGAAAGAAAGATTAAAGTCTCTTCTTTTGTCAGGAAAAAAAAGTATGTTTCTATCTGTTTCCGTTTTGCAGCAATTAGCATTAGAAGAGAGCTAAGTTTCAAATCTATTTAAAATTGTAAGTAATTGAGCTTTTGTTCTACATGCCCCTGGCTGATCTCCTTTGCTCTGCTGCCACCTGCTGGCCGTTTGTCTAATAACTACCATTTCTGCAACCATTCTTTGCAGTTGAGAGGCTGCATCAAAGCCGTCTGTATGCTCTAGCATAAAAAAACAAAACAAAACGTATAAATACGTCTTTGGGACACTTAAAGCATTAAAAAAAACGTATTTACACGTTATTGGGAGAAAATGAGTCAATACACCAAACAGGAAGTCCAAAAACTATGGTCGAGCAAAAACATTCAGTGCTGGGTTGTACGACCGTGTCTGTAAAAGCAGGAAATCAGGCGAGTTAAGCTAAATGAGGCAAAGACTTACAAAACCTTTATAACCGGAAAGGAAATCAAGTCAAAACAAGCCGCTTCCAGAGAACGGAGGCAGCAACAGAGCGCAACCAAACCTCGATGAAACACTGCCCTCAGGACCAGACTTAAACAAAGAAAGACCGGGAACAGAGACTCTGACACAGGTCGGGAAAATCAAGGACAGACTTCAAACTAGGTCCTGCGGAGAAACGCAAAGAACCACATCCTTTCAAGAACACCAATTGGCTCCTCATTGGTCCAATCGAAACCTTCACGTAGCAAAATACTACTCTTGCCTGAAATGGGTCAAGTTTTGGTGCGACAATGAGTCTTCTGTGGGAGGAGCTCGAAAGCTCTGACACATTCCGAAGGTTGAACCGAGGAACAACGCCGGGATGTAAACCGAGGAAAACTTGACGAGCTGGTGCAGACCTCGGGGGGGGGGGATTTGACGGCAGGCGCGCCGGCCCCGCGGAGACGCCGGAAAAAGAGGCCCCGCGTAACATCTCGCCTTATTTTCCTCGACGCAACGCCGAGGCGCCTGCGCTTTCATACTTTTGTCTTTCCGGCTCTGAAACCGGCGCGTCAA
Source organism: Festucalex cinctus (assembly GCF_051991245.1). Classification (NCBI taxonomy): domain Eukaryota; kingdom Metazoa; phylum Chordata; class Actinopteri; order Syngnathiformes; family Syngnathidae; genus Festucalex; species Festucalex cinctus. Next base: position 4,728,270 of record NC_135416.1, on the reverse strand, counting down.
AGCGCATAGGCGATGATTATTTGCATTAAATTATTAATATGCACATGGTAACCGAGCTGGGCTTTGGAGTCGGCGCGAAAAAAATCAAAAAAATAAAATAACGGCGCGCGCATTCTTTTCATGATGAGCGCGGCGAAGAGCAACTTCAGAGCCGGTAGCCCCTCATTTAAATCAAGTCAGAGAAAGAAGAAGACTGTATTGATTCCACACGCTCACCCACACACATGCCTTTCCAAAACATTTTTTTTTTTTTCTAATTCAAGCAGAGGGTGCGCAGGGGGGTCCCCATAGAGCTCCAAACAAAGAGGACAGACTTGTTTGAGGGTAATACTCTTGTGCACAGAGTGAGACATACACTAACAAGAACGAACAGACTGAAAGAAAAAAAAAAGGGGGGGGGGGGGGGTGTTGCAAACTTCTTCGACTGTACATCCACGACCGACAACAATCCTGGTGAAAATGTTGGGATTTTAGCTCCAAAACAACAACAAAACATCTTCAAAGATAGACACCAAATTTGGGAGACATGTCTATCATAACATATCATAATAAACAAAAAAAAAGTTTCGAGGATGCATCGATAAAACTGAACAGGAAATCAGACAAACAGCCCCAAAACAAAAAATTGTTACGTTCTGAGGTTGGATCCCAAAAGCGCAGACACGAATAAGAGTCTTAGTCTCTTGTTTCCCCTCTGTCTGTGTCGATTCGTTGTGGTTTCCGCCCGTCACGCTGCCCGTTTTTCGCACTACATCAAACGGCGTGGAACTCTGCCATTTTGTTTTGAAGCAGCCATTGGGAAGATTCCATGAGAATTGGTCTTGGAAAGCTGTTTTTTTTTTGTTTGTTTTTGTTTTAAACCTGTAAAGCCAATTGCATCATATTAAACAGAAGACATTTTTTTTTCCCCTATTAAAACCCTAACGTATATGATCTGACACATGCATTGCACGGATAATCAATTAGAGGGCAGTATCACCCAACTGATGGCTTTTTCCAGAGACCTTGCAAGATCGTCCCAATTGAGAAAGGAGAGACACCGATACTTATTAATAGGGGTGTTAAAAAAAAAAATCGATTCGGCGATATATCGCAATACTACATCGCGCGATTCTCGAATCGATTCAATAAAAAAAAAAGCGATTTTTTTTTTTTTTTTTTTTTTTTTTTAAGAGCTCAGAATTGTTCATTCGGTAGTCTTACCGTTTCAACGTCTTATCATCATTGCCTTTTTTTTTTTTTTTTTTTTTGTGTGAATCGATTTTTAAACTTCCATTTTTAATGGAAAAATATTCAACAAAACGTCTGACTTCGGGTTAGGATTCACACCTTAAGCATGGAAGAATGTTATATGAACGGAACATTAAGCCTTAATATTTTATTTTAATGCTGTTCAAACATGAAACAGATTACAACCTCTATAAGACTGAAATTTCAGATAAATAAATAATACATTTTCATATAAATCTTACACTCTACAAGCTTACTGATTAGTATTTTCTAGATTTGAATGGAAAAAAATCGCAACAATCGACTTATAAATTCGTATCGGGATTAATCGGTATCGAATCGAATCGTGACCTGTGAATCGTGATACGAATCGAATCGTCAGGTACTAGGCAATTCACACCCCTACTTATTAATAGTGGAAAATGTTCTGATTTTTGGAAATACTAATATGGTTGATATGTTTGCTTATTGGGCGGCACGGTAGTCGAGTGGTTAGCACGTCCGCTTCCCAGTTCTGAGGTCTCCGGTTCGAGTCCAGGCTCGGGCCTTCCTGGGTGGAGTTTGCATGTTCTCCCCGTGCCCGCGTGGGTCTTCTCCGGGTACTCCGGTCTCCTCCCACATTTCCAAAGACATGCATGGCAGGTTAATTGGGCGCTCCGAATTGTCCCTAGGTGTGCTTGTGAGTGTGGATGGTTGTTCGTCTCTGTGTGCCCTGCGATTGGTTGGCAACCAGTCCAGGGTGTCCCCCGCCTACTGCCCAGAGCCAGCTGAGATAGGCGCCAGCACCCCCCACGACCCTTGTGAGGAATAAGCGGTCAAGAAAATGGATGGATGTTTGCTTATTATATTGTTGACATTTCTAAATGTACATATTTAAAGCACTGTGACCGGATGTATCTGTCACGCCGCCACCTGCGTGACAGGCCATGCTTTTATTTTCATAGTCATGTTTCCTGTTTTATTTTGAAGTTCTGATTCTCTTCTCACCCCAGGTCACTTGCCCTTCCTGCAGTTCCATAATTACCGGTCCCCGCCCTTGATTATCACCACCTGCCACCAATCACCTACAGCAATAAAAGCCACCTGCATTCTCCCCTCAGTGCCGAAGTGTCACCGTCAGTGCATGGAAGCGTCCCACAGTCCTTATGTCCTTGTTCATGTTGCCTAGCGTTTTTGCCTTGTTTTTGTGCCTTTTCCTCCCTTTTGGAGCGCCTTTAGTTACCCCTTTTGCCTTGTGCCCTTTTTCCTCCCTAGCGGAGCGCTTTTCGTTGTCCCCAGTACCCTTTGCCTGTTTTTTCCTCCCTAGTGGAGCGTTTTTTGTTCTCCACTTTTTTCCCTCCCTGTTCTCCTCTCAGTTTGAGAGGAGACCCCTGTTGGCCGGGAATAAACCTGCTGCCTGGGTGGCCTACCTTTATCCTGCGTCTGAGTCCTACCTCTCCACGTCGTGTCAGTATCAAATATGATACAAATCAAAAGTCATATATGGAAGTTGATTTAAAAAAAAAAAAAAAAAAAAGTTTGTTTGTTCAGAAGGACCAAAAAAATACTCTATTTACAAAGAATTTGAATTTTCTCTCATATAGTTCAATTTTTTTTTTATATGTAAAGTAATTCCCTTGCCGGCAATTTTTTTCTGATGAAATCCAGTTACACCTCACTTAACGTGGCATCAAAATCTTCTCAGTTTGAGAAAAAAAAAAAAAAAAAAAGTCCTTTCTGCCGTTACGATCCGCTTGCATTGGTTTGGGGCCGAGTTGGCTTGTTACCCGGCAAGCTCGAGTGAAGTTTTGGCGTGTTGCTACAAGACGACACCGTGTCCACCATGCGCACACTTGTTATGAGAGTGCCATCCTTCAGAGGAACGGCGGCTTATTATTGATGATTTGACACAGTTTGATGTGCGCACACAAGAGCCCCGTTGCAGGGGCTTTGCGAGCGAGGCTTTGTTTATGGATCGCTTGATCAAAGTGCTCGGCGTGTCTCTTTGTTTGTTTCATGTGCACGCAAGCCACAGTTGGGCTTTTTTACCAAGCACCAGGCTGGAAATAATAAAAAAAAATAGAAATAACTGCAATTTTCAGGCCGTTTAGTGAATACTGAGCATTTGTGAGACATGATTTTATGAAGTAGTTTCGATTAGAAACGAGAGTATAGTTGGCCAATGTATGAAGAAATCAACTACTTACGCAGAACTGACGTTCTTTTTGGAGACTATTTTTGTGCTTTGGTAAGTGCTGCTGTTTTTGGTTAGCAACATAAAGTTTTCTGAATCTAAATCTAAACCTGAGAGTTCAAACCGGCTGTGCAGTTAAATGATAATCCATTTAAAGCCCCTATTTACAAAATATTTGTCATACTATTACTTGTATCATTTTTTTTATCATTTTTACTTTGTGTCATTTTACTCCAAAACATTTTAAATATGAAAGAAATATGGTTTTAATTTTTAAAGAAAAAAAGTCATATTACTATATACATACATATATATATATATATATATATATATATATATATATATATATATATATATATATATATATATATATATATATATATATATATGAATAAAAGACAAAACAAGACAAAAAGTGGCAATATTCCAATAATAAACTCAGAATTTTAAAGAAAAAATTACAACACTGCATGGAAAAAGTTTTTCCGAAAAAAAAAGTGGTATCACTCCAATAATAAACTCAGAGTGTTACTCAAAAAAGGCTAAATATTATAAAAACATTTGTATTTTTACTAGCCAAAAAAGTCATAATAACAAGAATAGTCTTTTATTAGAAAAAAAAAAAAAGTGGTTACATTGCATTCATAACCTTGTAACGTGACAAGAAAAAAATGTTACAAAATATTATGTAAGAATAAGGTTGTCGTTTTGTGTGAAAAAGTCATTAAGGCCAAATTAAATTAAGGCCAAAATGTTCGAAAAAGAAAAAAAAAAAACGAGTCACATTACAAGAAATAGTACTTTTGTGAAAATAAATTAATAATATAAAAACAAAGTCATAATTTTATTTAAAAAAATATACATATATTGAAAGAATAAAGTCATGCTTTTATAATAAAAACATTGAATATTGCAATAATGAAGTTGTACTGCTAAGAAAAAATAATTGATTTAATTGTGTTACTACTCACAATTATAGTAATTGACAGTCAACTTTCCTGACTTCTTGAATACAAAAAGCTTCCCGTTTAGTTTTTCAACCAGTCAGCATGCGTTACATTTTTGACTGCGTTTGCTTGCTCTTTCAGGGTGCTTGATTTGTGTTCTCAAAGATTCAATGTAGTGAATGAATGAAGGAGCGTAACCTTTCCCACCAATACGTCTGAGCTGTCGCTTTTAAAAGTCAGCGGGTCACATGACGCATTTTGCTCGTTTTAATTCCACTCAAACCGAACACAATCGGCAATTAATAACCGATTCATGCTGCCGCGCCAACGCTTGTTTTTCCCCACCCGGTGATCTTTTCCGTACACAGCAGACTGACTATGGAGGGAAATGTCACGCGGGTGTATTGACTACAAAACTATGACGGAGTACCTTTTTCACTGCCATCTATAATCTGCACAACTCAACTGGGGGTGTATAGGGGTCTAAAAAAAGAAGAAAAAAAATGCAATCATGAGGTTGCAGAAGTGTGCACACCCTCATAACTGAGAACGTGGCTGTGTTCAGAATTAACAAATCACATTTCAACTCATGTTAAATGTCCTCAAATGTTCCTCAAATAACAACAAATAAAGTTCAGCTGTTCTAGTAGGCTTTTCTTGACATTCTTGTAGTCACATCTTACGGCAGATAACTTCAGTCAGAAGCAGGTTAAAAAAGTGATTAGAAACTTTGATGTCAAATTACGTGCCTTGTCTCAAAAAAAAAAAGAAAGAAAAATAAATAAATAAATAAAAATAAAAATAATCGGGAAAAACTTTAGAGAATGGTGCAAATTCAACATAGGAAGGTTGGAGCCCGGAATCGAACCCGCAACTTCAGGAATGTGATGTGCTAGAATTTTGCGACGTTGTCACAGTGCACATTTAAAAGACTGCAAGTAAAAAATGTTTTGTAAGGTAACAACGCTAACTGTGTCATGTTTGGGGTCACGCCAGGGTCAAGTCTGAGTTCATGACCTGTTAAGTTGGGGTTCATGACCGTGAGGTCAAGTGTCTGTTATGAACTGATGCAACCAGCATCTAGTCTCGACTGGTTTTAGGCTATGTGATGTTATGTGACGTCAAGAGCTATGTGATGTCAAAGAATCTTTAATCCATTTACCTGGTCAACAGCCAATCAGATAATCCCACGTCGGTCCTGACCCACATGTCGAGCCACATTTCAACTCTTTCATATGAATTTTTTTCACTTGCCTTAATTTAGCATAAGCCTACCCAACAGTATCGGGTTAAAACATTTATAACATGTATAATAAATGTGTGTTTGTTGTAAATAGAGATTCATTTACTTCTTGTGTTTGTTCAAACACACATGATCGCTTATTAAATCGCAATATAAAGGAGGGGGTGAAAAACAAATCACTATTACATGATTTTTCTAAATCAATCAACCCTAAAATTCATTCACAAAATCATGCTTGTTGCTGCTGTCGTAACTCCAAAAAAGTTCAGAAAAGTTTAAAGGATAAAGCCATTTTTTTTTCCCCCCTGTAACGAAACATGACGATCTCCAATTAGTGGACACCCTCCAAAAAAATGACAATTAGCATCCAAGAGCTAATTTTCCAAACTTACTGGATGTGCTTTTTTTTTTTTTTTTTTTTTTTTTTTTACAAGAAGCTGAAATCAGCAGTGCATGCACAAAAAATATATATATAAAAAAAATAAAAAAATAAAAAGTGGGGGGGAAAAATCTGGCTGAAACTACACAAGAAAGCGAGTGTGTCTTTTAATGAAGCAACCGTGGTCCTCGGTCGTAATTTTCAAAGAAGCAAGCCCAAGATTAAAGTCAAAGGAGTCTCCCAATGGCTTCAACTCGGCGCTGCTTTGAAAAATACCCCCAGTGTACAAAAAATCCCCCCCCCGCCCGAACCCACCACCTCTTCACCCAGCCCATCATCATCATCATCATCATCATCATGCTTTCTCTTCGGCGCTTGAGCCACCAATTCTCGCCCCCTGATCCCATCATTAAAAAGGCTCAGGCAGAACAACTCTTCTTTTTTTTTTTTTTTTTTTTTTTTTTTTTTTCCATCGGTGTGCCAAGCGAGGTGGCGCCCGCCTCTTTAAGCGCAACAGACACCTCCACCTCGGCGACGAAACGCACAATGGCATGAATAATGGATGGGACCGGGGCTTGACGCGTTAAGAACAGAGGAGGCGTGCCAGTAGCGTTTCACTTCAAATTTGTATTGTCTTTAGTCTCCGCCAGCCATCTACATTTCTAACACCTGCCTCAGTCAGATGTGCGCCGCTGCGCTAGCCCCGGAACTACCTTTCATCTCACACACACACACACACACACACCGTTAGCGGGGAGAGAGAGGGGAGGGGGGTTAAAAAAAAAAAACACACACTTTCAAGTCATCATTATCGAGTAGGGAAACCAGGACACAAGTTTCCCTCTTTTCCTTTGTAACCTTTTGTTAGATCGCTGCAGCACCTGCAACAGGAAACACGCCGAGCGCTCCAGAAAGGTTGACTTTTTTTTTAAAAAGGTACCTCGACTTTCTCCCGTGACCAACTTGCGTGTGCAGCGTGAGCCCCGTAATTTGACTACATTATATACTAGGGGTGTGAATTGCCTAGTACCTGACGATTCGATTCGTATCACGATTCACAGGTCACGATTCGATTCGATACCGATTAATCCCGATACGAATTTATAAGTCGATTGTTGCGATTTTTTTCCATTCAAATCTAGAAAATACTAATCAGTAAGCTTGTAGAGTGTAAGATTTATATGAAAATGTATTATTTATTTATCTGAAATTTCAGTCTTATAGAGGTTGTAATCTGTTTCATGTTTGAACAGCATTAAAATAAAATATTAAGGCTTAATGTTCCGTTCATATAACATTCTTCCATGCTCAAGGTGTGAATCCTAACCCGAAGTCAGACGTTTTGTTGAATATTTTTCCATTAAAAATGGAAGTTTAAAAATTGATTCACACACACACACACACAAAAAAAAAAAAAAAAAAAAAAGGCAATGATGATAAGACGTTGAATCGGTAAGACTACCGAATGAACAATTCTGAGCTCTTAAAAAAAAGATTTTTTTTTAATCGATTCGAGAATCGCGCGATGTAGTATCGCGATATATCGCCGAATCAATTTTTTTTAACACCCCTATTATATACAGTATCTATACTAGGGGTGTGACGATGACATTTGGCTCACAAAATCGATAATATCACGATACACGATATCTACGATTTTTTTATATATAGTAGGGATGGGCGAGTACCGATACCAGGTATCGGTATCGGGCCGATACCAGCCTTTTTTTCCCCAAGTACTCGAGTACTCGTGACCCAGACGAGTACAAGCGAGCGATGGCAGAGGGGGAAGACGTGAAGTGAGTCCTCCTTGCCTGTAAGTGGCGCTAGCTTGCAGCAGTTTTTTCACCAAAACTTCACCGGTTTGGAAATACTTCCAAATTGTGAATCTTAAACGAAAAGAGCGTTTTTGTGTTTTATTTTTAGCGTTAAGACGATTGAAGAGTGACTGTGCTGAAAAAAAAAACAAAATCTGCAGATATGTGAATCCTGCCAAGCTATTTCAAGCGGAGTCCCTCAGGGAATTGTATGAGAACCATTCATTTTCTATGAAAGGTTCTGAACCATTTTTTTTTCCAAATTATTTTATTAATAGTTTTGATTGTTTTGTTCAACAGTTGTATTTTGTGCTCTCATTTTATACTTTTGTGTTTGAAGGTTTGTTACTATTCATTAAACGGCAGAAAGTTCATTGTTTGCTATTGTTCTCCTTTGTTTTTCCCACTTCATTCAAGTAAATTTGAAGGTCACTCAGTATATCGATTTTGATTTTTCCGGATTACCAACTGGGTTATAATAGTTTGTGATATTTAATTACAGTTTATTACTTATTTATTTTGGTTTAACTTTATAGTTTTTCAATTAAATTAGCTTTTTTTTCAGTTAGTTTAAATTAGTTGCTGGAACGTGCTTGTTATTTTTTTTAATAGTTTTTATTTTTTCAAATGTTTTTTCAAATTTTTTTTAGTTTTAGTATTAGTTTTAGTTTTTTAATATAAGGATCATGTCATGTACAAGATTTTTATTTTTTTTTAAAGTTCACAATAAAGTGTTGTGTAATCAAATAGAGTAAACTTAAATTTCCTTCCTTTTAATAATGAAAAATTAGAATAAACCCCGAAAGCTCATATCGGAAATTAATTGACAAAAATAAAAAAAGAACATTATAGTTATGATTATAGTTACTTTTAAATATATTTATAAACATAAAATGTGATTTCAGTTCTTTTTTTTTTTTTTTTTAACAAATAAAAATAGTTTTCAAATTTTGTTTTGGTATTTGTTTGTTTTCATGTACTACTGTATGGTCGTTATTCATGTTCCTAATTCACAAATTCACATGGAAGTATGTTGAGGTAATACAGCTCGGCTGAGAATTTTTCCCAGCCTGAGATTCATTGTTTTGATTTTGCTTGGTGGATTTGAAAAATCTCAAGTATCTGTAAGACATTTATTTATTTATTTTCAAATTAATGTTGGTGTTTTGGGATCATAATTTGTGTTTATAGTTCAACAGACGTGCTCAATACTGTCCAACTTCCTATAGTCTACTAACTAACTTAACCCCCCAAAAAGGCGAAACTCTCTTTCAAGGTACACGGAATAGCGCAAAGTTTTATCCCAGAAAGTTCCTCCGAGCGCCTCGACTTGGCTGCCAAGCTTCTTCATCACTACGTAATGTCTTCATGCATTATGAAGTCTTGGCCACGAATGAAAACGGCAGTCAAAACAACAAGTGATCAAATATCCCGACTTAACTAGCTTGACAGACGCCACGGCTTGACCATAAACATACCCCCCCCTCAACAAACTCCCCCGCTGGAGCGTGCCCCACAACTTCCAGAGTGGGTAAACATTGCTGTAATATTTAACACAAGCAATGCCGAAGGCTTTCCAAAAAAAAAAAAAAAAAAAAAAAAAAAGTTTGCTCCTGCTGTGGTTTGGGATGTTTTGCCCGGGGTCGCTCGTCGTCCCACCATTATGACATCACTCAGGACGGCACGCAGGAGGACTTTATCAAAGGGGGCGCGCGGCGTTCATCAATGGCAAAAATATTCAGACGCGCCCTCGCACGCCACCCCGAGAAGGGAAGCGTCTCCTTTTGCAACGGGGGCGGTCCACTGGCAACACATGAAAAAAGTTACAAAACATCAAATAAAGCGCTGAGGGAGGGAAAAAAAAAAATGATTAAAAATACAAAAACGTCAAGCTTGAAAGGAAGAAAAGGGAGGAATTTTTTTTTGTGAAAGAAAAAATGAAGGAAAAAAAATAACGTGGTGATTGAGCAGCACTTGATTAATCGGCCATCGCTTTCCTGGCTAACTGTCCGACGTTACTTTTGATTTAACATGGCGGAGATCAATAGAAAGAGCTGCGGGTGATGTTTTTAATTAAGGTAATTCATGACGGGGCTGATATGGTAAATTGCGAACGGCTTTCCACATGGAGGGAGCACATTAGGTGGGACCCTCACATGTTAGGGGGAAAATGGCGACTTAAATTCTTCTTTTTTTTTTTTCCTTTTTTTTTTTTTTTTTATTAAGTCCAACGTGTCCATTTTGTATTTTTTTATTTGATTTTTTAAGTCCAACGTGTCCATGCAACGGTATTTAGTTAGACAAAAATGTACGTGAATGTTGGATCAAGTTGTTATTGTTGTGTTGAGCTAACAAAATGCTAACATTAGCCTACCATTATATTTGCATGTTTGAATTTAAAATATAGAATTAGGAATATGTCTGAGAGGCAGCTGAATAAAAACACGAAAAAAAAACTTGCCATTTCTTCTTTCTTTCTTTCTTTCTTTCTTTCTTTCTTTCTTTCTTTCTTTCTTTCTTTCTTTCTTTCTTTCTTTCTTTCTTTCTTTCTTTCTTTCTTTCGTTCCTTCTTTTCATGAGCCACAGTTCCGGATTAATAATTAAATTAATTATCACACTTGGAGAAATTGATTTATCAGACATTTACATTTACTTTTTTTTTTTTTTTTTTTAAAGCTACAAAACTACATTTTTTTTTCTAGTTCGACATGTTTACAGATTTGAACAAGGACAAAACAGAAATGTCAAGTCATGTAAAAACAAAAACAACACAAAATGATCAAATTATTTTAACGTATTTTAGAGTTCCTGACCGTAAAATGATCACAAGAAAGCCCCCACGGGGACAAATAAAGTATTATTGAATTGAATGAAATTTAAATTGAATTGAAAGGCGGCCGATACCAGTATCAAGCAAGTACTGATACCTTAAAATAGTTTATGTGAGTACCAAACTTCCAGGTTATGTTAGCTCACTAATTCAAAATTAAACTTAAAATCAGTCTTGCGGCCTGTTTATCCATTTCATATTTTCAATCAATAAATTAAATCATGTATATTGTATTTTTCTCTTTTTAAAGAGCTACTTGACTCATTGAACAGTTTTCAGCAGTAAAAAGTTCATATTTTGTCCAGAATGAATTTGATAATAATTTGATAATTATTTTTCAAGTACGATTAATACCTTTAAAAAGTAATTTTTTTGTACTTGCTGTCGACTGATGATGACATCACCTGTGCTGAGGAAGTAGGTAACGGCCAATCATGGCTCGACCACCCCCAGAAAACAGGTGAGCCATGATTGGTCGTTATCTACTTCCTCAGCACAGGTGATGTCATCATCAGTTGACAGCAAGTAGAAAAATTACTTTTTAACTCATTCACTCCCAAAGACGTATTTATACGTTTTTTAGGTTTTTGTTTGCTAGAGTTTTTGTATGAAGGCTTTGATGCAGTTTCTGAAGTGGAAGCTGAAAGCGATGGTAATTATTACAAAAAAAAAGTGTGCTTCATCTGTTTCATAATGAAACAGATGAAGCACACTTTTTTTTTTTTTTTTTTAATAACTACTATCACTTTAAGCGACCACTTCAGGTCAGAAACTGCATCAAAGCCTTCATACAAAAACTCTAGCAAACAAAAACCTAAAAAACGTATACGTTTTTGGGAGTGAATGAGTTAAAGGTATTAATTGTACGTAAAAAATAATGAAGTTACTACAATAATTATGGACAAAATATTAACTTTTTACTGCTGAAAATTGTTCAATGAGTCAAGTGTCCCTTTAATTTCAAAATTGCTAATTGAAATAGATGCAGTGCATGATAAACGGACACTAACAAGCAACAGTGAACGCGTTTGACCTTCCGATCTCGGACTTGCAATTCTACCCAACTGCGTGAAAGCCAAACATTTAATAGCGTCAATCTTTCCACCCGAGTATCTCGCGATTGCGACTGAGCCCATTCCGTCTCGCCGTTTCCGCGCCGACTCCACCGAGTCGCTCGTCGCCGCCGCTCCCCCAGTAACTGCAAATCACGCTGCTTTAGCGCATCCGCAGGCCCGTGAAGCCGCCGCCGTTAAACCTTCACCGAAGGGGGCCCCGCCGCTCGAATACGAAATGCCGTGTTCTCGAACAAAAAAAAAAACAAACAAAAAAAAAAGGTAGGTTAAGTGGCAACGAACGGCGAGGGCTGTGACAGGCGAGCCGCTGCGCTTGCATGCTTATGCCAGCAGAAATGGTTTAAATACGCCCCCATGAATATGCAATGACGCTATGAAGAGTTTGACAACAAAAAGGAGGCGCCGCATTGTTTTTGATGAGGCTACATTGCCGTGCTTGTGTGTGCCACCTTCTACCTTTCTAACCTACTTACATGTGTCATCATGTCCAATTAAGCCAAGAAGAGATCTAAAGATTCCATTGTGGGCTACTTGTCTGATGACTTATATTATGGAAAATTGATTCACAGTTTGGCATTCGCAAATTCCGTTTTTGTGGTCAGCAATAAAAGTGCGACTTCGGTGTCATTGTGAGGTGTCTTTGTGCCAAGGAACTATGTTGAAGTCAGTTGAGGACTTTCATTTCGACCACCGGTTCTCAAAGAGTGCCGCACAGGCTCCCTCTAGTGGTAAGCAAAAGAATCACTGCATTAAATGTCTTAACTGTGCATAAAGTTAGGGTAATTTGCTAGATGCAGTTCTGTAAGTAAAATACATTTGCATTTATACTTTTACAATTGTCAGTTTCAAACATTTGTTTCCATAGAATGCTCATTTAATACATTTTAAAATTAGGGCAGCTTAAATACATTTTGAAATCCAGTGCAATACACTTGTTCAGTTGTATTTGACTTTTAAGTCAAATATATTCGCTGTCATTTTCAAATATTTATTTAAATGTTATTTACATGTTACTTTTATCTCAATATATTTTAGCTGAACTAAGTAAACTCCCCACCCAGTATTTAGCATAGCATGAATGTTCAAACTAAATATATATATTTTTTTTAATAAAACTTTTTTTTTTTTTTTTTATGAATAGTTGGGCCTACATAACTGTTGCTTATTAATGTTGGTTCTTATATTGGTACTTGGTAAAGTTTTTTTTTTTTTTTTTTTTTTTTTTGAGTAGTACTGCAAAAAGTAAACCGATTTAGATAAAAGTAGCGCTTTACTTCCAACTTGTGGCATGTTTGTGAGATGTCTGAAAATACGTCTTGAGAGCAAGCACAGATTAGCAACATTGGCTTCTGAAGTAGCAGTTGTAGCCGCAGCTAGTCTAGTTGGTTTTTTTAGCTAGCTATTTCCTAAAACGAGTCAGTTTCCTTCTAGATTTTGCTAATTTACATAATCCCGCACACAGTTTATCCGCCCGTAATGTGCAAGGTGGGCTGTTTGAAGATTAGCCACTTTCAAGCCGCTAAAATTTGAGTTAGATTATCATTATTGGGCCAAAACTGGTCAAGTGGCCTCCCTTTTAACAATTAGCTTGCTACAGTCAACCCGCTAGCTAGCAGCACACTGGTTGTTCCCAATATTTTGTCTTCTTTTTATGGGAAGTGCAACATGTCACAGTGCTGCTCTACAGCCACGATAATAAACAATTAGTCCCGTTACAGGGCCAATAATGATCAAGTGGCCTCCCTTTTAACAATTAGCTTGCTACAGTCAACTAGCTGCTAGCTAGCTCCCAATATTTTGTCCTCTTTTTATGGGAAGTGCAACATGTCACAGTGCTGCTCTACAGCCACGATAATAAACAATTAGTCATGTTGCAGGGCCAAGTGGCCTCCCTTTTAAGCTTTGACAATTAGCCTGCTACAGTTAAGCTGCTAGCTAGCAGCTCACAGATCGCTCTTAATAGTTTTGCTTCTTATTAAGGGAAGGGCAACATCAGCCGCTATTTAACCACAATTATAAACAATTAGATCCTATTTTGACTTAAATTGGCCAGGTGGCCTCCCTTCTGAGGTAAGGTTTGACAATTAGCGTGCTACAATTAGCTTGCTAGCTCCCCAATGGTCCCCTCAAAGCAATTGAACCATCAATGAGTTTCGTTTTTTTTTTTTTTTTTTCCCCCCCTTCCTCCCTCTGCCGGAGATCGGCTGCCGTAATTGGTTCCCGCTCTGGAACGCTCACATTCCATCACACTTTATTAACGCCCGTCACGCCGTCCCGGGCTAATCTTTTATTCTGTTTTGCAATTATTGCAAAGTGGCGAGGCTTTTTAAACGACGAGGAGGAGGTGGAGGAAGAGGAGGAGGAGATAATGAAATTAACTTCTCCTAACTTAGAGCAATTCTCTGTGGCGCAACGATCGCATATTCTCCGGGTCCGGGGGAAAAGTATGCTAATTTTATGCATCTATCGTCGCCTATTACCACTGCGGCAACATAAAACACTGTTTTCCGCAACAATTAGACTTAAAACGCCGCATGTTAATCAGGCCGGGGATGCGCGGCTGAGACGTAATTGACAAAGTGTGAACTGTTGACAAGCGTCTGACAGGTTGTTTACACCCCCGCCGCGTTGGCGTTGCCTTTCAAAAGGGTTTGCTCGGTAATACCTGGGAGCTACCGTGGGGAATACTCCAGGGCATTTTCTCCAGTCTGTTTATTGTTGGTATATCAGAATTGTTTTGTTCTTTCCCCCCCTTATTTGTTTCATAGGTGTTTTGTTGTTGGTTGCTTGTTTTTGGAGGGAATGCTTTTACAACGGGGGACGATCAAGTAAACACGGTTGTCAAAGCTAAGGCCTCTTAGCCAGAGGAAGCTTCAAATCAACGGGATTCCTTTCAAATATATTCCATGTTAAGTGGATACTTTAAAATGTTCATGAAATGGCCAAAATTTCGGTGAAACTGGTACCAGTGGAGGATTCTTCTTCTTCTTTTTTTTTTTTTTTTCCCATTGGACACATACAATTTATGACTGTGGTTAATCATGATTGATCTTTGCAAATTAGTCAGTCATTAACTTGCTGCGAAAATCAATAATAATAGGATGCAGGGGCAATTACATAATATTATCAAGAGGACAATACATCCATCTATTCACAGTATGTACATTTATGAGGGGTGTTACAAGTTGGTGAAATAATTATGGTTTGGAGAATTGGGTTTAAAATGAAACATAAAAAGTACAAATTGTGCATCGAATGACTCAAAACTACATAACAAAAATGCATACAACCAAATATCCATCCATCCATCCATCCATCCATCCATCCATCCATCCATCCATCCATCCATCCATCCATCCATCCTCTTTCACAAGGGTCGCGGGGGTTGCTGGAGCCTATCTCAGCTGGTTGCCTGAACGGGTTGCCAGCCAATCGCAGAGCACACAGAGACGAATGCATCCACACTCACAAGCACACCTAGGGACAATTCGGAGCGCCCAATTAACCTGCCGTGAATGTCTTTGGAATGTGGGAGGAGACCGGAGTACCCGGAGAAGACCCACGCGGGCACGGGGAGAACATGCAAACTCCACCCAGGAAGGCCTGGACTCGAACCCGAGTCCTCAGTACTAGGAGGCGGACGTGCTAACCAGTCATCACCGTGCCGCCCACAACAAAATATAATGTTACTAATTTAATAATACAACATAAAGCAAGTTAAATCTTTTCTTTTTCGGAAAATGCTAATAGTTCGTCTTCCTTTTGCGAAAGTCCAACGCCGAGGCAAACTATGCAGTTTGCCTTCTTTTTAGGAGAAGGTAAAGGCAATAGTGTGTTTTCTTTTCAGAAAAAAAAATTCAAAATGAATAGCTTGTTTTGTTTTAGGGGCATACAATAGTAGTATAGTAGTAACATCAACATTGTTTTTCTTAAATCAACAAAACAGGCAAGCAAAACCGCAAGCACGTGAATTATGCTGCTATAAAAACACTAATTGTGTTTGCTGGAGCTTTGGTTTGGTTTGACGGACTGACAAAAGTACAACTCGCCACGACGTCTGCACCTGAGCTGCACTGCATTTGTTTACGGAACCGCCGTATTTTCCTTCTAGCCAGGGTGGCGCTCAAACGGTTATAATTAGATATTAGCGGTTCCGTTCCGCCGCAAATTAGCTTGGATTTGCTTAACTAATGACCTCGTCGCTCAATAACCGACCTCTCCTCTCGGGCCCCTCAGCTGAGCGCCCCAACCCCACCCCTGGCTCATCCGTCACCCTGGGCAGTCTCTCCCTTAACACAAAATCCCCCCCCCCCAATGCCCCCGCTAATGGCTGTTTGATGACCCTCATAAAAGGAGTCAATGTATTGACGGAGCCCTTCCAGGACGCACCTAATTTGGATGAGGATCAATTCAGGACAGGGGAAGGAAAAGGGAGGGGCGGCGGGGGTCGGTTCGGGAGTCTGATGGGCACCTGTGACCACGCTCGACAATTTGCTTTAATGGCGCTGGGTTGTGTCACCATTAAATAATTGAGTCCCTCCCTTTCAGATCGGATTATCACGTCAATGGGACTCCGCGTTGCGTTTGTCGACTGTTATGCAATGTCATGCGTTTGCCGAGTCACTCGAGAAGTCATTTGAAATTCTCAATGCAGACCTCCGCCAAGGCATTTGTCATGTGAGTCAAAGGCTGCCATCTATATATTTATTATGGTAAAATATAATGAAAGTAATTTCGTTTGGATACAAATGGTACGAAATGGAATAAAATTCCCTCATAAAAACAGAAGCAAAATTCTGGGTAAGGAAAACAAGGACTTCTGTTGGGATTTCTGTTGTTTTGGGGGCAGTAACCTGAAACATTTTTGATTTTATTCTTCCTGTGCAATGAGTCTGTTGTCTTCTTTTGGTGCAAAAAACAGTTTGGAGGATTTTAACACTTTATGCAAAACAATCTTATTGATTTCGAATGCTTTTTAAGTTCACTCACTGCCAGCCATTTTAGAGCATTTTGACATTTTGAAGACCCACATGATGTATTTTATTCAATGATGATTATTTATGAAATCTACCAAATTTTTCACCAGGAAAGAAACGAGTTTGATTCGTCCTTTTTACATTCTTTTATAATCAGCAGGAGATAAAAGGTGAACATTTTTTTATCTTCCAGTGGACTCACAAACTGTGCTGATGTCATCTTTTTTTCTTTTCTTTTTTTCCTTCTTAACTTGTATTTTGTGCTTGTGATGTGTTTGTGTTTATTTGTTTAACAAACCCAATCAATCAATCGATCAATCAATCAATCAAAAATGGGGCATCAATGCCATCTACTGGCGCATGTGGATCAATAAAGTTGTTTCCGAGTTTGACATTTACAGCGGTGCAGCATCGGATGCTCCCCCAAAAAACAGAATCGTCATTTTGGAATTTTATTCCGTCAAATATCTACATTGGCAATAGCCTAAAAAAATAATAAAAAAATAAATACAAAAATAAATAAATAAAAAAAACAAAAAACAAACAAACAAAAAAACAACCATGTTCTGAAATAATATTTTGAAAGGGAAATATCTTTTTTTGGAAGCTGCGCATCCAACAACACTGCAGCTCTACCATGAAAATCTAGGCAAAACCTGAAGGAGAAGAAAAGAGGAAGTTGACCAGAAAGGAGCGGTCAGTTTTAATCAGGTGCGGGACCCTCCACATATTTTTCCTGGGCAAGAATAATCATCGCCTGGCCTCTGCTTACCTAATGAGACCCCAACGACGAAACTTGTGAGCTCCGTCCTCATCATTTGCATGAGCATGGAATCGCTCATAAGAGACACAAGGAAGAAAGCATGTAAGGAAGGGGGGGTGCAAAAAAAAAAAAAAAAAAAAAGAGGTGTGATCAGGTGGAGTTGTCTTCTTCGATTGGTGCAAAAGTGCAAAAACCAAAAGTGATAAATGAAGCTCGTCATGGACGGTTGGCGATGTCGGGTGAAGTCACAGGCAAGAAAACGAGATAAAAGATAAAGAAGGTAGGGAATTTATTTTTTATTTTTTTTTTAATGGGATCCAATGGCAGGTCCTGATATTTTTTGTTGTTGTTTTTTTTGTTTTTGCCCCCCCGCCAGTGTCGGCATCTCGTCCAGAAGAGCACGTGATGAGACTGCATGGTTAATGAAGCAGCGCTCCACTCTTGACTCTTCAGATAACCCCCCCCCAATAGCCCCCCCCCTCTTGCCTTTTCTTATTCCCATTCATCATTAATTCAGCAACGTTGATCATTTCATTAGGCTTCTTCTTTTTCTTCTTCCTCTGTCTCCTTTTTTTTTCTTTACGGCGCGTTTTCCAAAGGGTCATCATCAATAAATGATGGCTGACGGACCGCGGGCTGCCCCCGACTTAGCTTAAATACACTCTAAACTCCTTTCATTCAACCTAATGTGAGTCTGTGTGTTTAAGTGGATTTAATTGATGACACTTGACCGGCGATGTAGTCGTGCACATAGCGTGAAGGGAAAATGATGACTATTTATTTTTTTTGTACAGTTCGTAAGGGAAATCAGCAGAAAACATGAGCAAAAATAATTATGTAAATTATAATAATACAGTGTAACCTCGATTTAAAAGTATAATTGGGGAATGGGTCCTTCCTTTTTTGCGGCCTACAAGAAAAAAACCCAATCCAAACAATATTATTTTTTTCTTTTTTCAAATCATTAAAAAAAAAAAAAAAAAAAAAAAAAAAAATAGAGGGGCCACGATGCTAGCGCTTCCTTTGCATGACAGTAAACATAACCCTTGCATGACCCTACTCACGACAGTTACTTCCTGGTTAGCATGCATGGGCAAGCTTTAACCCAAGCACCTTGGAGAACACCAAGAAAACCAAGTGCAGTGTGAAAAGGGCACTAGAGCGAGTCATCTTGGAATCATAAACATGCAATTGTTTGTCATGAAAAAGTGGTGTGGTAAAGTTGGAAAAATTAACCCCCTGAAACTTCGTTAAAAAAAAAAAATGTGCAAAGAAGTCTGGAGCCCGAAACTGAACAGGAAGTCAGCCATCAATATTTTATTACTTTGATAATTTGCTTTAGAAATTGAGCTTCTAGGGATCTTTTGTCAAATCATATTGATTTTTTTTTTGGTTGATATATCAATCTTAAAAGAAATGCTATATGATATGGGAGCTATCGCGCCGGAATAGACGATGTTGCAATACTTGCAAGTTGTGACGTTTTTAAGTAAATAAACCATTATCTAATACGCTCTATTTTTTTTTTTTTTGCCACTCACACAGACACGCACAAGCACAGCTCTGAGGCGGCAGAATCCAGGGATTACTCTAACCACATTTATTTATTAAGTCTCAATTAAACGCAGCTGTCCCAGGGCTTACTAGTGGCTTAGCGAGGAAAGCGATGACAGTCAAGCCCCTCCCACCCTCCTCTCCTTTCCCTCCCTGATCTCACTTCCCTCCATTTTGCTGATTAAATAGAAGCATTTCATGAGCGGACACAATGCTATTAATTAAATCATTAGACGAGCGCTTCGCTTATGAGCGTTGGGAGCAGCGAGGAGGCACATGAGAAGCTCGCTGCAATAACTACTGAAATATTCATTAATAATGTAAAAAAAAAAAAAAAAAAAAAAAAAAATGCCGAAATTCATCGACAAGGATTACATGTGTAGAGACTTTTCACTGGGGTCCCTTTTGGATGGCGACTTGAGGGGGGATCGAACAGGCGGCCCACACACACACACACACACGCACGTACAATATTAAGATTGTTGCATTTTAAACAGTCGTTGAATGAAATATGATCGTGGAGTTGTAATGCTGAATTATGAAAGCAAACACAGAACAAAATAGAAAAGGGAAACACTGAACGAAAGCAAGAACCTCCAAAACGACACCCGTGTCAAATAATACAAAGTTAATTCATCCTTGCTGGGATCAAACTGTCACTATCACAAAACCAAAGTCGATGAAGCAACTTTTTCCACACGTGGAACTGGCATACAAATTCAGAGACGTAAATGAAGCTAAAATAAAACAAAACTACCCAAACTCTGACAGTATTTTTGTAGAAAGCAAATGGATCTAGTACATTTCCTTGAGGAACGCCACTAAAAATTTACTCTGACTGATCGGATCGGATGGATGTTAGCGCCATCGTCGCGTACATTCGTGTACATTATACGCACAAATGTTTTGAATGGTTCCACAAGGCATTTGTCAGTCGGCTGTAAGATTCTGACGACGATGACAAGCATGAGCAGAATTGTTGCAATTTCATGATATCGCAATCGACAACTGAGAAAATAAAGTTTTACTGGTTTTTATTATGATACTTGAATCATGCCCAGTTTGTGCAAGATTTGGTAGTGTGTCGGGATATTTGTGCATTTATGTGCTCGTTATAGAAAATGAATGGATCCAGCATACCGCCCTGAGGGACTCCATTCAATATTCTGTCTGGCTGGTTGTTACTTTGGGTGGACATTCAAGATTTGTGAATTGAGATGAGTGAAAATTATTCGAATTGATTTTATCCAGGAGAACATTTGTGATGAAAGAGACTTGAATGGATCGACTGGATTACATATTTCCCTGCGGGACTCCATTCGATATTCTTGACTGATTCTTGCTACGTTTCTGGAATTGTTATAAAACAAGATTATGCATGATCATCAATGAAAACCATCAAGTGATGTGGACAAAAGTATTAGGAAGATTTGAGCGAAGACAGAGGAGCATTTCTGCAATGAATCGATTATTTTAAAATATTGTTTTCCCAAAAATTCTTAAGAAACGAATTGTAAAGCCCATTTTTTAAATCTTAATTTTCTCGAAATTTCCAGTTCACATGAATTGAAAAGTATTACAGTATATTACATTTATGAAAGACCTGACTTACTTCACTTTCAGACAATTCACAATCTTTTTGATTCATATTCACAACTATTCAACTACAATTGTGAAAATATTTTGGTCTCATCCTTGCGAATTTCAATGTTTGCGTAGATTAACTTTGGAAATGTATATTTGTGGAGTTTTTTATCATGTCCTTGACATCCATCCATCCATCCATCCATCTTCCATCCATCTATCATCCATCCATCCATCCATCCGTCCATCCGTCCATCCATTTTCTTAACCGCGTGCTGCTCAAAAGGGTTGCAAGGGTGCTGGAGCCTATCCCAGTTGGCTTCAGGCAGTAGGCGGGTTACGCCTTGAACTATTTGCCAGCCAATCACAGGGCACAGAGAGACGAACTACCACTCACACTCACAATCACACCTTAAGTGACGATTCTGAGCGCCCAATTAACCTGCCACGGGGAGAACATGCAAAGTCCACCCATGAGGAAGGCCGGAGCCTGGACTCGATATGTCCTTGACATTTAAGAAGAATTGATGTTCTATAATTAATCAATATTGGATTGAAGTGAAGTGAATCGAATCGAAAAAAAAAAAAAATCAAAATCGAATCGAATTGAATCGATTGAAGGAATTAAAATCGATACGGAGCCCTAGAAACTAGCGCACAGCGGAACTCTGAACTCGAGGCTGTTGTTGCGCACACCGAGCAGGTGTTGCGTCACACGACCCGGGAAGCGAAAGGCCACAGAGTCAGCATGGCGGCGGCCGCAGCTGCTACCGCCACGACGGCGGCGGCGGCGGCGGCGAAAGCGAGAAACGGGTTAGATTCCGCAAAGCGCCGGAATCCGACAATAGACTCGACGACGCGTTTGCTGCCAGAGACGCCGCGGCTCACAAAAGCAGATGAGAAGGCTGCCGCTCGCGCTTTCCAGCATCTGCCGCTTCACCACCCATCGGGGAGCCTCGGTGGGCTCTTCAAACGCCCTGTGTGGGTCCTCCTCCTTTTGATGCTCCTGGAGAGGGAGAGGACGAGCTGGGGTGGAGTGATGGTGGTTGGGTGGAAGTGGGGGGGGGACTTCTCCACCAGAACAGATGGATTAAAAACAAAAAAAAAAAGAGGAGAGGAAACAGCAAGACAGGAAATAGCTGGGAAATAGTCACAAAATATAAGCAGCAGAAAGATTGTTTGAGTGAAGTGGAAGTGCTGTCAAGTGACAAAAATAAAAATATTGAACATCAAGAAAGTGGGAAATTAAAAAATAGGAGGCTTGTTCTCAAGCAAATGACAAATTACTATTACTATTAGGGGTGTGAATTGCCTTGTACCTGACGATTCGATCCGTATCACGATTCATAGGTCACGATTCGATTCAATACCGATTGATCCCGATATGAATTTACAAGTCGATTGTTGTGATTTTTTTATTTTTTTTATTTTTTTTACTCAATTTAGAAAATACCTTTCAGTAAACTTGTACATGTACCCTGTAAGATTTGTATGAAATTGTATTATTTATTGATCTGAAACTTCTGAGCCACTGTGTGTAACAAACAGGAATTGAAATAAAATATTCAGGCTTAATGTTCCATTAATATAAGATTCTTCCATGCTTAAAGTGTGAAAGTTAGACGTTTTGTTGAATATATTTCCATCAAAAATGGATGTTAAAAAAATCGATTCGGCAGCCTATTGAATCGATTCGAGAATTGCGTGCTGTCGTATCGCGATATATCGCCGAATCGATTTTTTTTAACACCCCTAATTACTATGACTCAATAGTATTAAACTCATTTACCAAAGTGTATAAATGAACCCGAGAGTCTTTTTTTTTTTGGCATCAAACGCCATAAAAGTTACGACAAAAAAAAAATTACAGCAGCGATCAGTTCAAACCCGTCTCCAACGGGAGCCGCTCGACTGGCAGGTGAGGCTGAAAGGTAAACTACGGAGACCGGCCGTCAAACGGACAAAAGGAGAACATCTCACGCGGTGTGATCCTCCGAA
This sequence comes from Festucalex cinctus, assembly GCF_051991245.1. Classification (NCBI taxonomy): domain Eukaryota; kingdom Metazoa; phylum Chordata; class Actinopteri; order Syngnathiformes; family Syngnathidae; genus Festucalex; species Festucalex cinctus. The sequence goes on along the minus strand of NC_135416.1, from coordinate 4,705,703 downwards.
AAGACGAGACAAGCGGCGTCGGGAGGGGTTTTCAAAAAGTGCTTTTGGCAATAACCGATGCTGCGGCGTGACAACATAACAACGGAACAAGTGGCGAGGGACCTCTTGAAAGGCCTGCGTGTCGATAGTCAACAATTTGACAAGGCGAAAGAAGCGCAAATCCCAAAAATAAACATGTTCAAATATTGTTGCAAAGGGTGATGGTGAACAGGATATTGATGTACATCAGGTATGCTAACCGGTACTTAGCTTGAATCACGGATGTATTTGTGGATCTCAAAAACACATGTGAACTACACAACATGTGGGAGGAGTTACTTTTACAAAAGTTCTTTCAATATTGTCTATCTATGTGGTGGAGAGAGCTTTCTAAAGAGATTGGCATTGTTTTTGTCTTAAAAAAAAATTGTTGAAAGTTTAGATTTTTTTTTTTTCCCTTGAAATTCTTTGTGTCCTTTATAAATGACAAAGGAAGTACTATATTTCTGACCCTTATATTATGAGTTAATAGTATAGAAAAAACCTACAGTGGAACCTCTACTTACGAGCGTCTCTTCATACGAAATTTTCAAGTTACGAAACGCCTCAACGGGAAAATATTGCCTCTTGTTACGAAAGAAATTTCTAGATACGAAAGGTAAAAATGCATTACCGAACGCAACATACTTTCGGCTATGGCTATTTCCTACCATAGGTATCTATGAGCGTATACTAGATCGGTGTCTATACAGCGTCCTCATCATTCATCCCGCGGCCCATGAGGTGTTCCGATAGTTTTTCGTTGTTCTTCTGTTTTTCGTAAATGTATGAACTAACGGCCAACGAATTTGTGCAAAAATTCAAACAATTGGTGATTGATGAAGGCACAGTAAGTTTTTAATTACGACGAGACGGGCCTTTAAAAAAAAAAAAAAAAAAAAAAAAAAAAAAAAATGCCTCGCCATACCGGAAGTTTCCATGAAGTTTCAGAATTTGTTGAAAAGAATCGCCCAGAAAAAGTGTTCACCAGTCGGGCGTTTGCTCACTAAGATGATGTTTGCCTTGGACATTTGAAGGATTGTTTAAAAAAAAAAAAAAAAAAGCACTTCTGAGAAAGAGGAACATGAACAGCAGTTAAAAAGGTAAATGACCATCATTTTTATTCTTTACTTTATTCTGTTTTTTTACATTATGCACAACTCTCATTTATTGTGCAATAATCTAATTGTAACATGTATTTGTTACATGTTTTGATGCATTTTTATGCTTTATAAAACATTCATGTCTGAATTTTGGGAGGCTCGGAACGGATTAGGGCATTTACATGGAAAATGTGTCTCTACTTACAAAATTTTCTACTTAAGAACTTTCTTCCTGAACCAAATAATTTCGTAAGTAGAGGTACCACTGTACTTGGAATATTTCTTGATCCCAATCAAATATTCCGGAACTTTACCAGAAATGTCCTCTCCAAACAAATCCACACAATAGTCACCCCTCCGCTTGATGACGGTGAGAAAAAGCTGGACCAATAATAAGGCGATGATGACACGAGACCCTGGCGAGCGGCTGGGGGGCCCCCGTCCAGTGAGCGATGGCCGCTGCGGGCGAGACATGAATCATGTGTCTGGGAATTATTGTCGGCCACATTTAATATAGCCGCGGTGTATTCCTGTCGGGTCGCGTGAGGGGCCCGTGGGCCGGGCGCAAAACAAGTGCGTAATGGGCTCGCAATTGAATCAGGTGTCTGCTCCTCTTAAGGAAATTAAGTTGCGGCCGGAGCTGCGCCACTTAATGAGAGCCGGCCTCGCCGACAGTGACGGATGACGACTGACACGGGCGGCCGGGGCCATATCTGCATTTGCGCCCGGGATGATTTTTCATCTCGGAACCCCCCCCCACCCCCCACCGAACGTACCCCTCCTCCCGCCCCGTTCAAAGTCTCACGCCCACTTTGTCTACGCTTCTCCACCGTCATCGGGGGACGCATTTGTGCCCCGTGTGGTGTCGGCCATTTATTTGCACATATATTCCCGGAGAATGATGACAGCTAATAAAGAGGGGCATCTTCTTTCCATGTGTTTTCACTTGACGGTGGCCATTATATGATGTTGATGGACGCTTATGCTCTATTGTCACAAGACGGCATTGTCAGCAGGGTCACTCCTGTCCAGGATATGCAAACTAAAACATAAAGCTACATTTTAATATAGATGGTGTAATGCATCGCTAACGTGCCAAAAGCTGCCTTGCGTCTACATAGATAGATGAATAGATTAACATATGTGGCATTTAAAGCGGAAATAAACACCAACTGCTGCTTTGTGTCTACATTTAATACAGTACTGGCAAACTTAGACAAACTTTGAAAGCATAGCACAATTTAGCTTATCTTACGTAGCATAATTTATGTTATCTTATTTTAGATAAGTGGATTGATATTTGACGTATAAGGAGGGAATAAACACTAAAAGCTGTACTTCATTAGATTTTAGACTAAAAACTGATTAAAGCTAGTACAGCCTAGTTTAGCACAGCATAGTTTAGCATCTTAGTTTAGCATCAATGGATAGATTTTGTTGTTGACTGTTTCTTATTAAGTGATTAGCCTCTTTTACACTTACATGGCAGTTGTGATTAGCAATGATAATTTATGTTAGCCTGTTTATTACGTTTCACATTGTATGTCAGCATCAGTTAGCCCCCGATAATGAAATAACAGGGTGGCTAGCTAGCTAGCCAGCTAGATAGATAGATAGATAGATAGATAGATAGATAGATAGATAGATAGATAGATAGATAGATAGATAGATAGATAGATAGATAGATAGATAGATAGATAGATAGATAGATAGATAGATAGCATAATTTAGCTTAGCTCATTCGAGATAACTTTATTGATATTTGACGTATAAGGAGGGAATAAACAATAAAAGCTGTACTTCATCAACATTAAATACTGCCAAATTTAGACTAAAACCTGATTAAAGCTAGCACAGCCTAGTTTAGCATAGCATAGTTTAGCTAGGTATCTTAGTTTAGCATCGATGGATAGATTTTGTTGTTGCCTCTTTCCTATTAAGTGATTAGCCTCTTTTACACTTACATGGCAGTTGTGATTAGCAATGATAATTTATGTTAGCCTGTTTATTACGTTTCACATTGTATGTCAGCATCAGTTAGCCCTCGATAATGAAATAACAGGCTGGCTAGCTAGCTATACAGCTAGCTAGATAAATAGCTAGCTAGATAGCTAGCTAGCTAGCTAGCTAGCTAGCTAGATAGATAGCTAGATAGATAGATAGATAGATAGATAGATAGATAGATAGATAGATAGATAGATAGATAGATAGATAGATAGATAGATAGAGTTCATTTAAGGCAGTTTAGAGTTGGTGCTGCTTTTGCTAGCAACAGAATTCAGATGGCCTCCACCGTTAATGCTTATTTTCGAGAAGGGCAGCCAGTTACATGGATGTTGTCTGGACTGATCAATAGAAGGCTGATTGGAAGCATCTCAAATTTCTCAGCTGAGGTGGGTTACACGTTTCAAGTGGTGCTGCTGTTTTGGTTAGCAACAGACTTCAAATGAGCTTTACGGTTATCTTTTGTTTATGAGAGGGACAGATGGCTGGACTGACGAATGGATCTCATCTGAAATCAGTTACATTCTTTGGATTGTGCTTCTGTTTTGGTTAGCAACAGATTTCGAATGGGCTCAACGATTATCTTTAGCTTGTGATAAGAACTGACTGATGGAGCTCATCTGAGACTGGCGACGCGCTTCGGTCCGTGCTGCTGTTTTGGTTCGCAACAGATGGCTGGATAGGTAAGGAAGCGCAGGCTCTACCGAGGATCGCTCTAGTTATTCCTCCGCTCGGTGCAACTTTTCTTAAGGATGGACTTCCACATCAAAAATGTCCTCAACCTAACACACGTGTTCCTCTAGTTGGAGCGAGTGTCTGCAAACTCCTCGCCAGTGAACTTTCTCCCGCTTGTCACATTTCACTCTCCCGCCTTCACGTCTTTGATAGCCCCTGCCTCCCACCCAGAAAAAAAAAAAAAAAAAAAAAAAACCTCTTCCAACGCACAAGAGAATCCTTAAAGTAGTCCTTCCTGGCAAGCGGACGGTTCCTGCCTACTGCCAAGCAGATCTGCCGGATGAAGCGCGGACGGCTGGAGAGGCCGGATCACAGCGCAGGCCATTAAAGATGAAGGACGGGTGGAGGGAGGAAACCGAGGAGCGAGGGGCGGGCGCTCCAAGCCTCACAAAAAACCGGGTGGACACTTCCCCCAGTAATGAGCCAGTGCCCGGAATACGGGGTCAATTATTCATAGTCAGTCAGATATGAGGGATGAGGGGCAGAGAGAAGACTACTGATGCCGACGCACACACATACAGTGCCTGCAACTACGCAACTTTAAAAGGCATACGTGAGTGACCACCAACTCAAATGGACGTCCGCGCAGAGCAGAAATGGCTGCTTCCTGATTCGTCAGCCTTCAAATTTCACAACACCAGAGATGCCGCGGCCAGGTGGGCATGTACGGCTGCCAATCCAATTGCTTCCCTTGTACATATTTATAACGTGACTGCAGGATGAATTCGGAAGTGTTTTGACCGATATGATGCGCTCATCTTCAGCCAAATGCCTCAGAACTCATTGGGCGGCGGTTCACAGTGCGGATGGACAATGATCCCAAGTGGAATGTTATGCAATCGCCTGAATCCAATTGACTGAAGGGAAATACCCCATTATGGTAGTTGTCCGGTGATGTGTCTGTTGACAGACACATCAGACTTTAACTGACTGTGAAGGATTAGCAACTAACTATGTGAGTAAAAACAATAAATAAATTCAAAAACACTGAAAAAAAAACAACCTAAAACCAGAAAAAATTGAAATTTTGATTTATGGTTGTTCATTTGTCCCATTACTTTGGCGCCTTAACTCATTCACTGCTCACTCAATCATAGTGGATCTTTGACGTCTATCGCCGTCAATGGCAATGAATGAAACGATAAAGGGGGAGGGGCTAAAAATGTTTGTGAAACTGCCTGTTATCTGATTATCTTCCACTTCTTGAGCGAGAGTGAGAACAAGCACGCGGGAATACTTTCAAAAGTGTTTTGAGTTTAATGAATTTAAAGTGTGTCTCTTCATATCATTTTACTTGAGTTCATAAATATCTTCCGATGCATTTATATTGGAGCTGTCAAACGATTTATTTTTTTTTAAAAATCATATTAATCCCATGTTAGAATTTTGATTAGCATGATTAATCACTTAATTCAAAAGGCTTTTATCTCATTCAGTGCCACTGACGATTATAGACGTCAAAAGTCCGTTTTAACTGGGCTGGCAGTGAATGAGTTAATATCAACGTTGTTTTGCCCGCCAAATTTGAAGAGCCCCTGTTATGTGTTATTATCTTATAGTTTTATTTTTCTACATTTGATGATATGAGGACATATTTTTGACCCACTGCACACTCTCGTTCTCCTCTTTTTCTAATCAGTTAAAAAAAAAAAAAACTAATATTTTGACACGAACAAATAATGTGAATGTCATAAATGCTTCACTTTAATGCACGTAGCGCTCAAACAACCCTGTGCGAAATTTTGCGAAATGTGAAAAATGTGGATTACGACCTTGCGAACTTTCCATCATCATGTGTGAAGAAGCAAAAACCTGCGAGTGGGACACGTTTCAGGAAGAAGAAAAAAAAAACAACAGCAGCATCTTTTTGCTATCATGTGTGGATGAAGGCGCTTATCAGAGCTATTCCTGGTTGCTGCAGAGATTTTGTTGGGAATTTTGCCGAGCTGTCACAGTTATCTCCCCGAGATATTGTTTGAACTGGGAGTGTAAGCGCTGCTGAAAACGGCAGAGCTGGCATATTTACACCCCCGGCCTGCACAGGAAGGAGGGGAGAAGAGGGAAGGTAGATTTGCAAAGGGGGGGGGCTTCTGTCACCTGCTTGACAGAATCATCTCACCGCATTGTTTCACCCTCCCGCCTCATTAGAGAGGCCGGGGACGCCTTTTACTGGGTGGCGTTTATTTTATCAAGACGATGGCGAGGCCCTGAGCGAACAACAAGGAGCAAACGTCCTTTGGGGGAAGTCCATAAAAAGTGACATTTACATGGGAGTGAATTGGAGTCAATCCAAGGAGGAGTCGTCACTTTTCGGGTAGAACCACAGAGCCCAGATCCAAACACAAGGGATTCTTTTTTTTTTGGTTCCTGTATGTTTAGGTTATATCCGGAATCTACCATTTGCATTGTGGGACAACATTGGAGGATCAAACAAGCACATTTATGCTTGTGCTGTCACGATCAAATATTTTTAGAATCGATTTATCCGGTTTATTTAAATTTTGCATTAAAGTGTATTACAAAAGAATTTTTTCCTGATTACTGTTTATTAACCAGTGTTAACCAGTGATTGGTGTTTATTAGGTACTTTGTATTCAAATATATTATACAATAATAACAATATTAATATTGATAATAATAGTAATGATAATAATAATAATAATTATTAATATTATTATTATTATTATTATTATTATTATATTAATAGTTATTATTATTATTATTATATATATATATATATATATATTTTTTTCCTTTTTTAAGAGCTCAGAATTGTTCATTATTATTATTATATATTCAATACAGAGTACAAAATAAACACCAATCACTGGTTAACACAGGTTAATAAAGAGTAATCAGGGAATTATATAATAATAATAATAATAATATTAATAATAATAATAATAATAATAATAATAATAATAATAATAATAATAATAATAATAATAATAATATATTTTTTTATTTTTTTTTTTAAAGGTGGATTGATGTTGTACTATGTTACCGGTTCAGTCAGTTTTCTAAAGTAAAAAAACAAATGTTTGCAAATGTCTTATTTAAGATAATCAGTCTTCTTTCATGAAGGACTATAGAAATCAGTGAAAACGTACTGTTGATATGCTGAAATCAGAGGATTTGGACAATTTTTAATAAAAAAAAAATGCCTCCAAATGATTATTCAATTATTAAAACAGTTGTCGATTAATTTCATAATCAATTACTTGTCGATTTTAGACAGCTCAGGTTGTTCCAAATCCTACGGTTGCTTGGTACATTGCAATATACCAAAACAAACAAACAAAAACAAACAATTAAAACAAAACAAAAACAGTGTGGGTGAAGCGACCATCATCATCCAGTGACGTTTATTGAAAATGACACTAAAGAGAGTTAGTTAATTAAAAAAAAAAAAAAAAAAAGGTGGTGTGTGATATGTGCACCTATTTTATATAACAAAACAACTTGGGCAAAGAGCGCCGCTTGCGTTGCTTTGCCTCCTGCACGTAATTGTGTAAATATGTCAGGCAAACACAAACGCTTTCTCCCTCTCACGTTTTTCATCTCCAGTCCTCAGCTAGCTTTGTGTTCGCAGCCCCCCTCCCTCGCTCCCCTTCCCTCCATTCAGCAGGCCCGCGCTGGTGTGTTTTGTTTGGGTTTTAATCAAGTTCAATTGCATCTCCATCAACTCACTCTTTCACGTCTGGCCGGATTACGGCGAGGAGTCTTTTGTGACGCTTGCTTCGCTCTCGTGAAGGAAGCGGAGGGCCGCTCCTCCTAATTGGAGGGTAAATAGCAAACTAAACGACAGGGAGATGCTTTTGAGGTGAAGGCAAAGAAAAGAAAGAGGACGGGTGCAAAAAAAAAAAAAAAAAAAGGGAAATGAAAGCCTCTTTAAACTGTTTTTATAACACTTTTTTTTTTTTACACTATGAGTTCTTACTCTGCAGCTTTCAACACAATAGATGAAAATTCACTTAAAAAAAAACTTTTGAAACAAATGTTCTATATGTTTTTTTTTAATTAAAAATAGAACTTGACAGTTCATTTGTTTAATTGTATACTTTCTGCCTCAGTGTTCTGCTCATTCTGTTGTGACTTCTTCCTACTCCTTCAGTTCATGTTTTCACTTGAATATTATATGGATTTTTTTTTTGTGTGTTATTGACTCAAGTCTTAAAAGTTTTGTATAAAATAGTAGGAGAAAAATACAAAATGCGATTTTAAACGTGAATAATTCTGGAATATTATGTGATTAATTCATTTTAAAAAATGTAATCTCTTGACAACACTAATATATATATATATATATATAAATATGTATATATATATTGTGAGTGTTTTTATGACTGTATGTTCGAAATAAACTTCAAAAGTTCAAACTTCAATTGTTATTCTGGAAAAATAAAACTGAAAAAATATTCAGAAAAAAATAAATAAATAAATGAAATTCCGAATAAAAAAAACTGAAAAAAAGTTATTCCAAAAAACAGCAAACAATATTACTCCAAAAACAGGGGAAAAAAAAAAAATGAAAAAAATCTGAAAAATAGAAAAAAATTGTTTGAAAAACAGGACAAATTTATTCTGAAAAAAAAAACAAAAAAACAGAAAATAATCCATAAAAAAAAATAAAAAATAAAAAGAACAAAAAACAAAGCCCTTCACAAAAAATTACTGATAAACACCGGAGATTATTTTTTTCCCCCAAGTGAATTCAATACGCTTCCATAACAGCGAGTATACAATTTAATGTTGATAGGAATTTAGCAAGCCGAAGTGGCTGGGGAGATGGAAGTCTCGGCTTCCCTGGTCAAGCTGCTGCCCGATCTGGATAAATGGTACATAATGGATGGATGGATGGATGGATGGATGGATGGATGGATGGATGGATGGATGGATGGATGGATGGATGGATGGATGGATGGATGGGACTTTTGCAAAGTCGGACGTAAACAAACTGGCCTCGATTGAACGTCTAAATTTCACCCTGTTGCTCCTCTTAAATGATGACTGACTGAATCCATCTTGAATCTGTACTGTAGTGCGGTTGTCATATTTACGGGTCGACGGCGGTGGAAACATAATGAAAGAGTCGACGCAATAAAAGCACAATAAAGCCGAGCCGTAATGCTATGGGCAATTAAACTGGTGGGGGCCGCGTGAAACCCCCCCTCATCCATATGCATTGTCGAAATCCATAGGAATTGCTCAGTCGTCCGCCGTGTGTCTGAGGCGTGGGCACACAATGGCACTTTTATCATATGCGTATCGGCGGCTCTTGTGGAGCTCGATCTTTTGGCCCCCCTCAATCACGGAGCATATTACTCCTCTGTCAGAGCAAAGCACTTCCTAACGACAGCCGGGCCAGCTGGGACCGAGCAGAGGGCAGGAGGCACACGCATTAACATAATAATCCAAGCGCGCTCCCACAGGCCCCGCGGCCAGACAGCATATTAGGTGGAGGACCCCACCCCCCACCTCCCCACCTCCCCACCTCCCCACTTGCACACTTCGCAGCCACCCGCCCGCCCGCCTGCACCACAACTCGTGGAGGTCATTGGAGAGGCGGAAGCGGCTGCGCGGTGAGCGTGTCAACCTGTGGCGAGGCCCGAATGGCAGCGCCCTTGATGGTGATGTTAAAAGTGATGGCTAAAGCTGAAATTGTTGGCTAAATTCGAAAAGAAAAAAATGATGATTAATTACAATAATATTTGCAAATACAAAATAGATAACTCAATAAAATTGAAATTGCTTAGAAGACAATTTCAAGGGAAATTATTACAAGCTGGGGATGACAGAAAGTGTTAGGGTAAATATGTTAAAATAATATATAAAAAAATAAATTGTTGATTAAAGAAAACATGGACAAGGAAAATGATTATGTCATCGCAGGATAAGGATAAGCGAAAGAACAGAAGGAAAGAAAGAAAGATCAAAGGAAAGAAAAAAGAAAGGAAAGAAGAAAGAATAATATTATGGGACAATTATCATTATTTAAAAAAAAACATTAAAGGTGAATAACATTAAAAAAATATAAAATATTAAATTACTTCTAAAATAAAAATATAAATGAAATATAGAATAAATTAATAAAAAATCAAATAATAATGTCAATGGAAATCATGAGCTTATTGCAGATTTAGGATAAAAAAAATATAGTTACATTTAATGGAATAATAAAAATAATAATAATGATAATGATAATAATAATAATGATAATAATACATTAAATTATACACTCACACAAACACACCCCACCCCAACACGCACGCACACACACCCCCACACACACATATGCATTCGCACACACACAAATAAATAAATAAGCCACCAAGTAAATAAATAAATAAACAAATAAATAAATAAATAAGCCACCACATAAATAAATAAATAAGACACCAAATAAATAAATACACTGCAGAGACAAATTATGATCTTCCTGTGGATTCGGATGGCGAAACATGCTAGGTTGTTTTGCAATGCTAACATGCTAACAGCTGTCTATGCCAACACACAGCAAGACAGCAACCTAAGCAGAAAAATGTTGCATTTGAGGAAGGTGTCGAGATCTCCCTGCATGAACTTATTTAGTGAAATTATATGACATGTTTTGAAGATAAAAATTCCCTTTATATAAATAAAGGAAAATAGGACGGAAGGTTTGCTGGAGGTCAAAATGTGTTGTGACGAACCAGAACAAAAAAAAACACGATTAATTGGAATCAGCCATCTTTGTTGTTTACATTCACCTGGAACGCTTTGAGGACGCAACTGCGACAATCCGAGTGGGATAAATCCGTTTTTCCCACCTTCCTCGAGTGCAACAAAAGTTGCTGGCACAGATTTGTTGTGGATACGCTAACATACGATGAGACGTTGCAAAAACACAACAAGCCAGCAGGCTGACTCGTATTCCTGAGTATAGGAAGCATCTCCTCGCCTCACACATCAGCTTTGAGGACAGGATGGAACAAGGAGTTGGGGGGGGGGAATTAGGGGGTCCTTCTTCCCTGTGGCATGAACTGAGGCCTGTGATCTTTTGCACTGTGAGTCCCATGGTGCCTCGCTCGGCCTTCTAAAGCCCATGAGACTCTTGGTTTTGTTGTTATAATAAGCTAAAAATACATTAAAAACAAAAAAACAAAAAAGCCGTGCAGCTATGACACACTGCTTATGCCCGGAGACACGACAACAAAAAGCACCACGTAGCAGCGACAACAAAACAAGACACTCTAGAGGAAACTTCATCTTCTGAGAACCTCTAGACGAATTGTTTAATGCTAACATGCTAACAGTTTGGAGGCTAACGTAAGGCATTATAGCAACATGAATGCAGAAATCATTTTGGCAGATTAATACAGGTGATTTTATTTATTTTTTTGCCTACAAGAGCAGCAAAAGTAATAACAGTCGTTATGCTAACACAAGCCTCGAAATAAGCAGTTTCGCATTGTCGTTTGCAAGGCAAAATTAGCATTTTGCACCTCATCAAAACACTGAATGGCAAAACTGAGAATCCAACATTTTGATGGTTCCCCCAAACATTTTTGCTGGCCTGGAGATACGCGTTTTTAAGTGGAGCAACGCGCCAGTTGGTGGTTAAGGCTCGAGTAGCTAGCTGCTACTTACGCCGCACCAGCTAGCTAGCTAGCTAGCATCGAAATTCGGCTGGCTACTAGTGGACATAAACATGTTACAGAGCCACTCGTAAGTCAGAAATCACAGTAAAATAGAAGCGAAAGTTTTAAGGTATTGAATCGAGGATGGTTCTATTTCGAATTGACAAAATGCTAACATGCTAGCAGTTGGATGCTAATATATAGCATATGGCAATAGCAGCCTGATTTAATGGTTTATTTAGAGGCCATATAAATGTTGGAAAGTTTAGAAATGAATCTTAGTGTCTTCTTTTTATATCACAAAAACTGCCATTTGAACAGGGGTGTGTAGACTTTTTATATCCACTGTTTCGGCGTACAACCTCCGCCAACCAGAGAACAGGAGAAGGCCTTTGAGGGTTCATCACAAAGACAGAAAGTAGTCATAATTCTCACTCAAGTAAAAATCACTATAATACTGTTTAATTGTGCGGGCAAAAGAAGAAGAAGAAAAAAAAATTCTTTTTTTTTTTCTTTTCAAAAAGAGCATGGTAATTTTACCCTGTTCAATTATTCAGCACACATTAATAACAGTCTCGGTGCCGGCTGGAGTCGGGGAAATCTCACCGAGGGAGAGAAAATCCCGTCTTTCGGCGACTCCAAAACATGTCGCGTGCGGACAATGCGTGCGGCGGACACGTGACGAAAAAAAAAAAAAAAAAAAAAAAACATACGTTGAAATTGATCTTTGCTATCGGCCGAGTAGACTCACACATAAAACGGGAGGAAAAGGTCACCCGGGGGATGCGATGAAGGGCAGCGCTAACTATGAACTTAAAGAGACGGCGCGCTCAAAAAGAGCAATGCAAATGAGCATTAGCGTGAACTGTGCACCAGGAAAGGTAATATACATAATTGGAGAGTGGGTGGAGGGGGGTGAAGCAACACTTTCCCTACTTAATAATTAATACAATACAGCACGGATGCGTATCATCCGTCCATTGTGCCGTGACTTCTAAGTGCACTGGAATGTGGGATGAGATGAATAACGAGGAATGTAACGAACTTAATATTTGTGTGTGAAACAGAACATAAACTGGAGTTAATGGGGAGGTGTAGCGAAGGGGGGGGTGGGGGGTGGAATTGTGAAAACAAGACCCAACCCAAACAAAAAAAAAAGGTGGCAAAACAAGTGAGGGTTACACAGGGAAAGGTGAGCAAGTCTGCATGAATTAACAGGTGCTGTATGTTTTCTTATTATGACGGTAATAAACAAACATTGCTTGACATGAAGAGGAGAATTTGTACAGAGCCGTATCTCAATTCAATGTTATTGATAAAGCACTTTAAAACAAACATCACATCACAAAGTGTCTTACACAAAAATGTTGTTTTCAAGGATCGAAAAAAGCTTTGAGAACAGTCTTTGAATTTAAATATATTTTCTATTTGATTATTTTACATTCATTCCAAGATTTTACTCAAGTAACTCAAGTGTTACCAAGCTTTGTAGAAAATTACAAAATGCAATTAATCACGAATAATTACAGAATATTACGTGGTGAGTTAAAAAAAATTTAATCACTTGACAAAACTAATATATATATATATATTAGCATGGATTTTAAACATATAAGGGCCAAAACATGCCTTGTAAAAATTACACTGCACGAAAAAATAGCCACCAGAGGGTGCTAGAACTGCACAAATCAAAATCAACCTGACTTTTTTTAAGAGATGTACTATATATATATATATATTAATTTCAATTTAGTAGTATTGTAAGAATTGTGTTAAAATGATCAAATAAAAATAATCTGTAAAATTAAAGAAAAAAATCCATGCAGGTGTCGACACAACTCCAGTTTAAAAAAAAAAATCCAAATGTCTTAAAAAAAAAAAAAAATTAAAAATGTATGTTATTTTAGCCATTTTGGTTCAACTTTAAAATCAGCTCAAAGGCATAAAAAGCTTCGGCGATGTGGAAAAAGTCCCGATTAAACGAAAATCTGCTGACGCCTCCCATGTTTGTTTGTTTACGAGGGGGGCAAAGTCAGGAGGTGTTTAAAGCTGATGCTGCTCCTTCAAAGCCGCCGCCGCTGCATCCGACTTCCTGTTGTCGACGTCCTACAGCAGCCGCCGAAAGAAAGGAGTTAATTAGAAATACAAATTCTCCCAGATTGTTATTAATGGGAAGTGTAGAGTAAGCACGGCAGATTTTTTTTTTTTTTTTTTTTTTTTTTGCGCCCTGGAGTAAACTCTCAGGTAGCTTTGATGTGCGGCCCGCGGCAGGTTCGCTCGCTGCTGGGACGTTGCCAGCGTCAGACATCTGGCTACTTTGTTGTCATTGGCTGACGGCGCTCCCGGGGGAGCACTCTGGTGACACGCCGGGTCCTGGCACGGGCTGGATTGCTCAAGCGCATTCGGGGAGTGGATTAGAGCTCGGAAAGTCTTCAAATCTCGACGGGAGTCCGAGGGGGAGGAGCTCGCCCGGGAGTTCCTCAGGGCTCTGTGGTGACACCACTGTTGATTCGCCGTAACGCCGATTGGGAATTGGGGGATTAAGCCGACACAAACGAGCAGTTACTGTCAAGTATGTGCGGCAGTGACGAATATTGCAAATATGTATTTTTAGAATTGATTGGCGCATTACACCCTGGATTTGTTGCTTGTCAATCTGTACAGAGACGATCAACCATTCAGACCAGTTTAAGAGACATACCGATTACAATGCTGAAAAATCAGCTATTCTATCCTCTTCTCAATAAGTCAGTAACATTAGGCGCTCTTCGCAGAGGATAAAGATCAAATGCCTGTGAATATTATTTGGTGTGCATGTGAGCCTATTTGTGCTCAGATATCCGTTGCTAAGGTAACAACACTGACATATACAGTAAATCGCACCAACATTAGTTACAGGTGCCATCCATCCATCCATCCATCCATTTTCTTGACCGCTTATTCCTCACAAGGGTCGCAGGGGGTGCTGGAGCCTATCAGCTGGCTTTGTAGGCGGCGGACACCCTGGACTGGTTGCTATCATGTGCGGAAGGTTGGATCCCAAACCGCAGACACAAATAAGATTGTAACTATTTTTTCACATCGAGAGGCGTGGAACAAACTTGACGAGACGAGAAACAAGTAATAATCCGACAAAGACATACTTCTCAGGAGGCTTATATAGACAATGAATCGATCTGATTGGTTGTGGCTAGACATGTGGGTAACAGGACTGACATGGAATTATCTGATTGGCTGTTGACCAGGTAAAGGGATTAAAGATTGTTGACATCACATAACATCACATAGAATAAAAAATAAATTGAAACTACCTGCTAGTTACATCATTTCAAAACAGACACTTTTTGCATCAGTACATAACAAGACATTTGACCTCACGGTCATGAACCCAACTTAACCCTGGCGTGACCCCAGACATGACAGTTGCCAGCCAATCGCAGGGAACACAGAGCCGAACAACCATCCACACTTAATTGGAGGTTCTTTTGTAGATTATTATTTTTTTGTACAGATTGTAATTCCATTTTATTTTGCCTCTTGTTCATTTTGGGTGCAATTCCACTGTCAGCCACCAGATGGCGGCACACTTGCTTAAATCTGAGATGGTTCAGATGTGAATGAAGAAGAGTGAAAACAGGAAGTATTCCCATTTCAAGCTCAGCCTAGTTTTTGCTGAAGATGATCGAATCCTCTGTCATCCTGATTTTTAAGCCTACAGAAAGTGACAGCTGTAGGTTCATTTTATAATGTACATGTGACAAGTTTGTTAGTTTGGAAGAAATGTTTTGTTTTTTTTAGTGTAAACAATGAGGGATCGGTGCACTGCAGATAACCAAGGCAAGCATGAGGAGAACTTGCAAACTCGAACCTCGAACGGTCTGAACTGTGAGGTGTTCAACACTAACTCACCGTATTACGAAATGCTGTTAAAATGTGTGCTTTTATCTTTTTGTTGTTCCTATCTATACCTATATATTAGGTCACTCGCTACACTGCCACATATTATTTTTTTTTTTAACTGACGGATGCACTTTTTTTTTTTTCCCCCTGCCTCAAATTGCGCCGCTTCCATTCTCGTTCCTCTCACTTTAGCCTTGAGCTCTCCCGCACTGTCGCGACGTTTTTAAAGCGCGACTTCCAACCTCAAAGGCATGCCTGACATTCCTTCATCCAAAACAGTTGTTTAGAGGTCAAAGACAAGAACGCTGCCGAGGCAGCAGCAGCGGCTTTGGCGGGAGGGCGTAAAGCAGCCGCGGCGTGACAGCGTGAACCTTATTTATGGGATTGATTGAGGTATCCGTGTCTTTTTCCTCCCCTTTTTTTTTTTTTTTTTTCCTTGTCTCTCTCCCGGCGTTTCCATTTGTGAATACAAAGCTGCGGTGACCCATAAATATTACATGGTGTGGAGATGCAAAGCAGGAATTAATGACTGGGGTGTGTGTGAGTGTGTGAGTGAGAGAGCGAGCGAGAGAGAGCATGGCAGGTCCCAACGGGATTCTGCTGAGACAGGCGGGCACGGTTAAGGGTGTGGTCACACACACGCACGCACACGCACATTTTAGGGAGGGTGCTAACCTGCTTGTCTCTATATTTTGCTCCTTTACTTACTAACGTCTTGAGTCAGGTATGGAACAGCGGTATAGTTTTTTTAAAGTATTTTTTATTATTATTATTATTAAATACAATCAAATTAGTTGATTTAATTAAAAATATATGAAAAATGTGTTTTACATCATTAGTTGATTTTAATGTATGAACATTTTGGGATGACTGCTCCTCATCTGTTTCACAATAAATGTAATATTGTTGCTGTACCAGCAATTAATGCAACAAATGTATTTTTAGTTGTTGTTTTTTCGTTGTTGTTTTTTTCAAAAATAGGAAAAACATAGATAGTTGTTTTTTTTACAACACTATTTTTCCTTTTTTTTTTTATTTTTTTTTTTTAATACAAAACTGTCAACCCAACAATGAACCAACTCAATATACAAAACAATCGTAAGAACACAAGTATTCATTGAATCTATTTACTAAAAATATGTATGGAACAGAATTAAATTAAATATAAAAGTATGACATAATAAAACACAAAAGTAAGTCAATCGTATTTTTTAGTAACAGTGTGTTATCATTTTATGACGTTTGTTCAAACTCTGCATTACAAATGCTATGCTGAATGGCAATGTTAGCATCATGCTAGTGCTAACACATGAGCAGAAGCTACAGTCACTCATGACTGCTCACACGACGCTGACCAGCAACATTAGCACTGATGCTAATGCTAACAATATCATGAAAGCAGATATTCCGGGATTACCTGCTGTCGTCATCGTGGCAATGCTAGCATCACGCTAGTGCTAACACATGAGCGGAAGCTACCAAAATCAAGTGCCGTAGCATCGTTACATGACCTGGCCTTCATTCATGACTGCTCACACGACGTTGACCAGCAACATTAGCACTGATGCTAATGCTAACAACATCATGAATGCAGATATTCCGAGATTGCCTTCTCTCGTCATCGTGGCAATCCAGAAATAGCAAGAATAGCACCGACGCAGTAACAGGATGTTTTTTCCTAGGCTCTAATTTTCAGTGTTATTTTAATGAAAAAAAATGTGACCATTATGTGATGACGTCATAAGCTAAATATAAACTATTTGCATACAATAAACATGGCATCAACATACGGAGAAAAATCACTTCTCTTTTGCTTTCTACTTAGCTAGATGAATGTTTTCCGGGCCGCCCACTTGACACCTTCCAACCCAACCGACCATGCACCATTACCTCCTGGATGGGGTGGGGGGGGTGGGGGGGGGACACAAGGGGGTCGTGGGGGTTGGCGTTGACTCATTCCGAGTGAACTAGTGGAGCGTTTGAACATCGTTAACGTTACAGACCTGCGTCTTCGCGGCCCTGTCCAACCTCCTGAACGGCTCACTTTGATCACCGCGCGTCAACACCGCCGGCTGTGTGTCGCATACATTAAGATGACGTTACACTCGCAGATTTGGCAGATAGCGTTTGCGTCATGTTAGCATGCTAAGGCTGAAATGAAGATGGAAGGAAATGCCGAGCTGGTCCCTTCTATGCAGCTATAAGTTTGATTTTGAAAGACAACCTTGAAAGAAAATGAACGGATCAAGTACGTTTCCCTGAGGGACACCACTCCAAATTACTTTTGACTGATTGTAGTTACTTTGGTTGAACTTTATTCAAAACCATTTACATGCACAAAAGTGTTGGAACAAGTGGACCATTTTTACTTAATATTCTTTCTATTTTTAACTAAATTAGTTCAGAACCTTTCATAGAATATGAATGGATCTCGTAAAGTTCCCTGAGGAACTCCACTTGAAAAATCTTCGCAGGATTCACATATTTGATTTTTTTCTTTTCAATGTTTTTTTTTTCATTTTTAAATATGTTTTTTAAATTTCGTTTCCCCATTTAATGCAGTTTTTCATGGAAAATGATGAATGAATGTTTACCAGTGTTTTTTTTTTTTTTTTTTACATTTCCTGGGTTGGGATTCCGCAAAAAATTTCAGTGACCATCAATTATGCAAATATTTGCTATTCATGGGACGGGCAGGTCCCTTTTCCCCGCAAATAGCCGGGGTACTGTACACCACATAGCCAAAAGTATTGGGACAAGTGTATATATTTGGAAAATTGACGAATTACACCTATACAGCAAGTAAAAATGATGTGAAAAAAAATGATTTGCTTCGACTCCTCTGGGAAAGAAATATTTGAGTCGTATTTTCCACGCCGGTCAAATTCTAAACTGCACAACCTCCGTGATATACACAGCTCTGGTTGAACGTAAATAGACAGAAAACTAGCGTCGCTTTCGATCGTGTCGGGCTAACGACGCTTCATCATCTTTGATAGACAATAAACAAACACAGGTGAGAGTGACGATGAACAGCGGCGACACTCGCACTCGCTTGCAGTGGAGGGAAAAAAAGAAAAGAAAAGATCATTATAGCTGATGAGGCGGCCATGACAGCGTGACAGGCGAGAGCTTTTTAATTTGTCGGATCACATCGTGACACGCGCCATCACAGGGCGGAGGAAATCTTTTCATTTGTGCAGAAGAAAGGGGGAAAGGAGGTCAATTAGCATCACGCCGCTGACAAGCAATGTATTACCGCGCGGGACAGTCAAACTAATGAGGGATGTTCGCGCCGGTCTCAGCCCGACGACTGCGCGGCATTAATCACTTCGCATGGCACTTGACATGCTTTATGTACGGGAAGGTGTTAGTTCCTTCGCGAGGCGCCTTTAAGTTCCCCTCGTTGTCGCAGGAGGTCAGGTTCACTCAAAAGGAACGTGTTAGGCCTCGTTCCCCGGCGCCATTAAATGCAGTTCACGGCATGACGCGCTCGACAGTGCATAGAAACGTTCTGACCTTGTGCAACTGAGCGATGCGAATTTCGAGTGTTACGCAATGACCAAAATTTCAATTCCTCCCTATTTAGCGTTAGCTATCTGCTCTAGTATGATTTTTTTTTTTCCAACTTTGATATCAATGGAGCAAATCTGGATTGAAAATGTCCAAAATATTCCAAAAATATCAGTTTAAAATTTATTTAAACTGAGTACGCTATGTGGGTTTCTCGCAAATTTTTCAAATTTGCCACTTTATAATGCTACAAATTTATTTATTTTACATTTGTGACTTTTTTCTCATAAATTTGTGAGTTTTTTTCCTCATGAATTTGGTCTTTTATCATGTCACAAACTGCTAGTTTTTATCGTAATTTTTTTGTTTTATTTTTTCTCGCAAATTTTCCACTTTGTAATGTCACAAATATACAAGTCTTTTCTTGTAAATTTGTGAGGGTTTTTTTCCTCACAGATTTGCTATTTTATAATGTCATAAAGTGCATTTTTTTCTCGTAAATTTGTGAGCTTTTTCTCAGAAATTTACTTTATCATGCCACAAAGTTCTATTCTTTTCTTGTAAATTTGTGAATTTTTTTTTCTGATAAATTTGCTCCTTTATTATGTCATAACTGCCAGTTTTTTTCTCAAAAATTTGTGAGTTTTTTTCTCGCAAATTTTCCACTTTGTAATGTCACAAATATACGAGTCTAAATTTGTGTTTTTTGTTCTCATAGATTTGTTATTTTATGCCACAAAGTTGTTGTTTTTTTCCTCGTAAATTTGTGAGCTTTTTCTCTTAAATTTGTTACTTTATGATGTCACAAAGTGGGATCTTTTTTTCTCTCGGAAATTTGTGAGTTTTTTTTCTCTGAATATTATCCAAAAAAAATTGATATATAGTTACACGTAGCCCTGTGTTAATGTTTTATGTTATGTTTGTTTTTTTTGTCTTTCTGTAAAGCGCTTTGTGACAGTTCAGGCTGTTTGAAAGCGCTAAATAAATAAACTTGAGTTGAGTTGAGTTGAGTTAAACTGATTTTAGGGGCTGAACATTAAAAAAAAAAAAAAATCCTTTCTGCATATTTTCAGGCAGGGGTTTTTGAGACGTTTTTGTGTTTCTATTTCGAAATTTTATGTTGCTAAGGGAGAGTGGACGGGAGAGTTCTTTAAGTTTTGCATTTTATGGCAAGTCATCAAAATTGACTGCCACACTCAAAGATGAAAACTAAAATGTTTCATAATTTAGTGTCATCTTTTTGTTTAATGCATCAGGTATGCATCTAGCTACAAAACAGTTTGTTGACCTCTTACAAAAGGTCAAATACCGAACAATTTTCATGATTCAATATGTGAAAATGGCTTCAGGCTGAATTTTACGAAGAATTACAACAATTTAAGTACATGTTTGAGACAATGGACATGTTAAAAAAAAATACATAATAAAACATGTTTTCATAGCTTATTTAAATAGCGTTCATGTCATCAAGCAGACATGCGTGCTATTATATTGTACAGTGACTTCCATCTCACAAAGGCAATACGGCGGCCGCCAAAAGCAGTAAAAGAAAAGATTTCATTTCTTCTTCTTTTTTTTTTATTTTTTTTTATTTGAGTGTCCGTCAGGTATTATAGGCCTTCTTCCCTCCATATTGATCCATACTACCTACAGCTATGTGACACTATTATGAGACTTGACCTTATCATCTGCTGCCCCGGCAGCCTGTAGGCACGCACGCGCGTAGCAAGTCGAACTCTGGGAAATCTCAGGCTACAGAAACACTAGCAAGCAAGCAAGCGACACAATCCCAAAAGGTTGCTACCTGCTTGTTTTTTTGCGGAGTTTTTCCACCTTTAATCAGCCAGGGCCTCAGGCTGTCAACCAATATACCAAAATAACAAATAAAATGAGAAACAACATATTAATATGTGGTTAGTACGTAAGCCAAATAGCTGTTTGCGCATTCAAGGAGCGTTTGTTCTATTTAAACTGTACGTCAATTTCAAAATAGTTTTTTGTTTATAATTCGGTTAAGTTCAAAATAGCTCCCGTGGACCAAAAAGAGGTCAGTATCATCCACAAACAAAACTGTGTCGAGCACTTTTGAAGGATTAATAGTCATTTATTCATAGTAAAGAGAAGTGGTCCCAGTATGGAGCCCTGTGGGACCCCATGTTTAATTGTTCTGTTAGTAGCGTATATCCTGGACTATTTGTCAGACTGTTGTTATGGATTCCACTGGTTTTGATCCTGTTTAGTCCTAATTTAGCTGCTATAGACAGTATTTTTGCCATGAAAAAAAAAAAAAAAAAACCCTAGAATTAAATGTAAACATTAAAGACAACTGAACTACACTTTTTTTCTTGAACCACTAGAGGGAGCCAGTGCGCTACTTGTGTCAACGTTTGCCTCGATGATGGTTCTCAACCAATATACCAAAATAACAAAAAAAGAAATAAAATAAGATGAAAAACAACATTAATATGTAGGTAGTATGTAAGCCATCTAGCTGTTTGCACATTCAAAGACAGTTTGTTACATTTAAAGCGTATGTCAATTTCAAAATATTTTTTTGTTTATAATTCGGTTAAGTTCAAAATAGCTCCTGTGGACCAAAAAGAGGTCAGGATCATCCACAAACAAAACTTTGAGTACTTTTGAAGAATTAATAGTCATTTATACAGAATCAAGCATAGTGGTCCCAGTTAGGAGCCCTGTGGGACCCCATGTTTAACTCATTCACTCCCAACCTCGTCCGCTCCCGGCTGTTTTACAGGATTTGGACTGTTTTTGCAAGGCCCACAGAATATTGTGTTCTATTGCTATAAAAACATGGAACCTATCAAAAGAAAGATTAAAGTATCTTCTTTCATCAGGGAAAAAAAAAGTATATTTCTATCTGTTTCCGTTTTGCAACAATTGGCATTAAAATATAGCTAAGTTTCATCATTATTCACAAATCAATTTCGAATTCTGAATAATTGAGCTTTTTTTTCCCCAACATGGCCCTGGTTGATCTCTTATACTCTGCTGGCACCTGCTGGCTGGTTGTGTCATAACTACCATTTCTTCAACCGTTCTTTGCAGTTGAGAGGCAGCATCAAAGCCTTCTGTATGCTCTAGAATTTAAAAAAAAAAAACGTATCAATACGTCTTTTGGACAATTAACACATTTAAAATAGAACGTATTTATACGTTTTTTTTTAGCAAATGAGTTATCTGTATATCCTGGACTATTTGCCAGCCTGTTATGGATTTCACTGGTTTTTATCCTGTTTCGTCCAAGTTTAGCTGCTATAGACAGTATTTTGCCATAAAAAAACAAACAAACTAGAATTAAGCGTAAAAGTTAAAGACAACTGAACTACACTTAGGCTGTCATTCTTTCTTATACCACTAGAGGGAGACAGTGTACTACTTGTGTCAACGTTTTCCTCTATGATAAAAAAAAAAAAAAAGATATTTGTGAGCTCTTGCAGTGATTTTCGACATCATTATCTTCCACGGCCGAGCACTCGAGAGAGGCCCTCCGCGCCGTTTAACCAGCCACCTTCTGTTTTGTCCAATGCATTTAAACAACACATTAAAGCCTCGGAGGCGCGATCGGCGTCCCAGGTACCAGAGCAGACGATCAAATATGAATAAAAGCCTCCCGTTTCCTGACCTCACTCGTAAGACTCGGGAGTCTGGGAAGCAGTCGGGAGATTTTCATCCACTTCCCTTCACTCGCTCCCGCCCGCTTCCGAGCGGAGATTCGGTAATAAAAACAGCTGTCTCTGGTGGTCTGGTGTGTAATTGGGATTGTTAACATGGAGAGCTCCTGGGGGACGATGATGATGATGGGGGGGGGGGGGGGGGGGGGGGGTAGCAGTAGACGAAGCTCTTTGTGTAAAGAATACAGCAGTGAGGGAGAGTGTAGAAGAAGCAAAAAAAAAAAAAGCAAACAAGTCACCTGAGTTGTAGGAGCTTTTGCTGCTTGCGCTCGCTCTGTTTTACTTTTCTTTTCATACGCTGCACTTTTGCGCTGCCAGAGAGCCTTGAAGTGAGCGCTGTGTACTTTTCTTCTTCTTTCTCCGAGCTGAACTCCACCGAGGTTTGGCTTTTTTTTTTTTTTTTTTTTTTAAATGTTTTCATGTGTTTTTTTTTTAAGCAAGGTAAGTCTGCACACCTCGCAGGAACAAAAAGAAAAAGAAAAAAACACATTGTACTCTCAATTACTGTACACGTGTGACGGCGCCTGAAAGATGATTTGCACAGATGTGAAGGAACAACTGCACGTTTTTTTTTTTTTTTTTTTTTTTATGGGCTTACCTTTCCTGGAGGCCTTTTTGGCGTTATTTGAATTTAGTCTTCGCATATGAGACATTATTATGTTCTCTTTATCACTATAACTAAATTAAGTAACTATGTTACGTTATAATAGCAAACATTTAATTTGAATACATCAACAATGCAGGCTCCGTTACAATAAGGAAACACAAACATCAAAAAGTGAAGCAATTCGACATTCTGCTACCATATGAAATAAATATGCAGATTATGGTTCTTTTTTTTTTATATCAAATTATCCATCCATCCATTTTCTTGACCGCTTATTCCTCACAAGGGTCGTGGTGGGGGTGCTGGAGCCTATCTCAGCTGGCTCTGGGCAGTAGGCGGGGGACACCCTGAACTGGTTGCAGTATATCAAATTAACTCATTAAAATGATGCATTTAAGTCACACACACAAAAAAAGCTGTTTTCGAAAAACATTTTTTGTGCAAAATCCTATTACTGTATATTGTTCCCTTGCTGCTTTGTTATCAAAAGGTGGCATTTTGCCACATTTGCAATGAAAATTAAAATTTTAGAACCTTCATTGAATTATAAGATGATACATTTTCATGCCACAGAAAATTACATTACACTATTTTTTTTTTTTTTAGTACAAAATCCTGCAAAAATCTTTTTATATAGTACAGTGAATGCAGAGTATGTCATGTATTATTCACGACAATTTTTGCACATGCTAAAGTATGTTTGGAACAGCCATTTATAAGTATGTAAACAAAATGATGTGTTCTCAAGTCACAAAAAAAAATGTTTTCTACAAACCACTTTGTTGTGCAAAATCCACTATATTTGAAAAACAGTTAGGTCAAAAAATAACCCACTGTGGCTCAAAAATGGACCAGCCCAACTTTTTGGTCAAAAGGAAGAACACAAAACAATGAAAAAATAATGGCTTTGGACAAACCAAAACAAAATAGAGATGTTTTGGGAAGACGGCTTTTATGTGGGTTGCTCATTTGACCAAACTTTTTGTGTAACCCAATAAGTTGACTCATATTGGGTTATTTTTTGACCCCCATATTTTGCTGTGAAAATTCTCAGATTTTGCCATATATTTGACTTGCACCACATTATTAATGATAACACCTTTTTATTGGAAAAAAAAAATGCTATATCCAATAACATAAAAACATCCGTTTTCTACGGATCACCTCTTAAAACGGCTGGCTCAAAAATAAGCCTTTTTTTTTCCTGCAAAATGACCAAAGTAGTGAGTCAGTTTTTTTTGTTTTTTTTAATGATTTTAAATGGTATTTCCATCCATTCATTTTCTGAATTCTCACTATTTCATGTTAATTGATTAATGAACAAGATGACTCGATGAGTCGGAATTTCACAAGTTTGCAGATTTGTAAAGTACTTCGTACATCTACTTAGTGTGTATTTTCTTTTTGAAGTGTTTTTGAATTCGTGAAGGATTTCTTATTTTTTTATTTTCATTTTTTTGGTGCAGCTCCAAAGTATGTATGGAAGACAAATTCCTGCACAAGTCATTTTCTTTATCACACCCATTCATTACAAGATCATGCGTTTTAAAGTCTGCATCTATGAATCCATTTTTTTTTTGTGCAAAATCCTACGGAAATCTTTTTGGGATTCGACGACATTGTGTTATGTATTATTCAAGATCATTCATTTGCAATCTATAGTATTTTACGACACCTTTTCATGATCAAATGTTAGGCCTGTTTTCAAATCATATTTGTACAAATGAATTTTTGCACTGAACAAAAAAAAAAAAAAGAATTGTCAATTTGTAAGAGTTTAGTATTGTGGTTTT
This sequence comes from Festucalex cinctus, assembly GCF_051991245.1. NCBI lineage: Eukaryota > Metazoa > Chordata > Actinopteri > Syngnathiformes > Syngnathidae > Festucalex > Festucalex cinctus. Next base: position 4,680,716 of record NC_135416.1, on the reverse strand, counting down.
TCTTTCTATGAATCACTTTTTGTTTTTGCAAGAAAATCCAACTAAATCCTCTCGGGATAATCTGGCAGTCGAAACAAAAACAGCAATTTTTTTTTCGAAGATTGTGTTTTCAAGTTTGTTTTCTATGAATCCCTTTTTTGTTTTACTGCGCAAAATCCTACTAAATCCTCTCGGGAATCGACTCTGTAGTTTTATTTATTATTTAAGACAATTGCTGAGCCACAATAATTCATAGCACCTACTTATCAGAAGATGGATTTTGAGGTCATATTCTTTTTTTTTTTTTTTTTTTTTTTTTTCACATGAAAAATAGTACTAAATTCAATGGAAATGCAAAATGTTGTAAATTTATTAAGCAGTCAGTGTAACTATGGGATATTATGTAAATATATCAAATCAATTTAGCTGAGGACTTCATATAGTGTTGTGCATCATGAAAGATAAAAAAAAAATTTTAAAAAAGAAAAAAAAAGAAAGATAATTCCTGCAACTGCTGCACATCCTCCTCCACCTTATTTTAGGTAAAAAGCAACTGTTCCCAAAATTGTACTTCAAAAGTCAGATTTATTTGTAAAGATTTATTTTATTTTTTTATTTGATAGTGGAATCACACGCCCTTCTTTGGATGGGTCGTGAGGGGGTTGACGCCTGCAGCGCCCCCTGCCTCACCGGGGAGGTAACATAGTTCACAGTCACGCAAACACTTTCCGTGTTGTTGCATCAAAACGATCGTTGACGATTCGCAGAGATGGACGCTGCTATAAATTAAACAAATGAAATGCCTGTTAATCATTTGGCGTTTTAATGTGAAATAACAACCCGCTGTCACATATATATATATTTTTTTATTCATCAGACTTTAAAAAAAAAAACTTCTATTTTATTACTTTATTTTTAGATTCTTGAATAAGTGTCTCTGTAATCTCTTAATAATAACAATGAATTACATTTAATATGATGCCAGACATTTTTTTTTTTTTTTTTTTTTTTTAACTTAGCCTTTTTTACAATTTGTCCTACCACTACCAAATTACCAGTACACAATTTGGCTCTTAAAATGTATTTCATAATTGTAATGTGCTCATTGTTGCTATTGCTTTTTTAATTTTTTTATTTTATTGATTTTTTTTTTTTTTTTTTGCTTGCTTATCTGGCATGTAAGAGCAGCTGAGCCATTGAATTATTAATAACACTCATTTATCTCAATTTTATCTCAATGTAATACAAACACACCATATGTGTGTATATATATATATATATATATATATATATATATATATATATATATATATATATATATATATATATATATAAACTTAAATTATTTATATATAAACTTAAATTTACTTGTGCATTTTCGCTAAAAACACACACACACGAATTGTTGACATTCAAATGATATTAAAGCAATAATATTGTATCACAATTTCATACCTCGAGTGTTGGAAAAAGGTTGGAGCAGAACGTTGAGGTTCGGTCAAATCGCCGTGCGCATGCGCAGAGTCCCCCCCGCGGCTCCAACGATGCGGCGCCTAATGAAGAATAATAAATCATGAAAAGGGAGGTGGGGGGGGCAAGTGCGTGTGTGATGGAGAGTGAGGGAGAGAGAGAGTGTGTGTGTGTGAGGGAGAGAAAGTGGGCGGGGACCGAAGAGTCAGTCTGCCCTCCGCCTCACAGCGTCGCCACTTGAGGTCCCAGCAGCATTCGGCATCGCGGCGGAGCCTCGGAACCGAATCTGGGAGCCGGGAAACTTTCTCTTGCATTAAAAAATCATCCTGGCCAAACGACAACAACAACTTCTCTTTTCGCCAAATTCTTTCGTCAGCAAGGACTCTTTCAATTTACTTTTAATATTTTTGTGGGATATTTTTATTGTCTTTTTTTTTACGCATGGAAAAGCGAGCTGGGTTCGATTTGAAAAAAATAGACCTGTGATAACTTTTTTTTTTCTTCTTTACATTGATTGAAATCCCAAAGAAGGAGCGGAAAGAGGCGGAGGCGGAGTCATCCCCTTTCCCCAGTTTTTTTTTCTTTTTTTTTTTGTTGTTAAAAAGGCGAGCCCGGCCGCTCGCTCGGACCCGCCGCCAACATGATGATGATGTCTCTGAGCAGCAAGCAGCCCTTCTCCGCCATGGCGCACGCCAGCCTGGAAGCCAAGTACTCGTCTCTGCACTCGGGCGGCGGCAGCAACAACTCCACGTCGTCCTCGTCTTCGTCCGCCACCTCCAACGCGGTCTCGTCGTCGTCGGCGTCCTCCTCGTCGGCGTCCTCCTGCGCCTCCTCCCGCCACAGCAGCATCATCAGCACCAGCTCGGAGGCGATGCGGCGCGCTTGCCTCCCCACACCGCCGGTATGTACGTTATTACCGGTAATATCGCTAATATCGCGGTTAGAGCGCTACTTTTTTCCGCCCCTCCCCATTTGATGTTTTAATAAATTTTTATGAGATTTTTTTTTTTTTTTTTTTTTGGGTGGAAATGTTGAAAACCGGCGCGCCAATTCCCAGCTGACCTCCATCATGCGCGCGTTCCATTTGCAATTGCAGAGCAATATATTCGGCGGCTTGGACGAGAGTCTGCTGGCCCGGGCTGAGGCGCTGGCCGCGGTGGACATCGTCTCGCAGAGCAAGAGCCACCTGCACCACCACCACCCGCCGCCGCACCACAGCCCCTTCAAGCCGGACGCCACCTACCACACCATGAACACGCTGCCGTGCACCTCGTCGTCGTCGTCCGCCGCCTCGTCGGTGCCCATCTCGCACCCGTCCGCGCTGGGCGGCGGCGGCGGCGGCGGAGGAGGAGCCGGCCACGGCCACGGCCACCACCACCACCACCATCACCACCACCACCACCAGCCGCACCAGGCTCTGGAGGGCGACCTCCTGGAGCACATCACCCCGGGCCTGGCGCTGGGGGCCATGGCGGGCCCCGACGGCTCGGTGGTGTCCACGCCGGGCCACCCGGCGGCGCACATGGCCGGCATGAACCACATGCACCAGGCGGCGCTCAGCATGGCGCACGCGCACGCGCACGGGCTCCCGCCGCACATGGGCATGAGCGACGTGGACGCGGACCCGCGCGACCTGGAGGCCTTCGCCGAGCGCTTCAAGCAGCGGCGCATCAAGCTGGGCGTGACGCAGGCCGACGTGGGCTCGGCGCTGGCCTCGCTCAAGATCCCCGGCGTGGGCTCGCTGAGCCAGAGCACCATCTGCAGGTTCGAGTCGCTGACGCTGTCGCACAACAACATGATCGCGCTCAAGCCCATCCTGCAGGCGTGGCTGGAGGAGGCCGAGAAGTCGCACCGCGAGAAGCTCAACAAGCCCGAGCTGTTCAACGGCGCCGAGAAGAAGCGCAAGCGCACGTCCATCGCGGCGCCGGAGAAGCGCTCGCTCGAGGCCTACTTCGCCATCCAGCCGCGGCCCTCGTCCGAGAAGATCGCCGCCATCGCCGAGAAGCTGGACCTCAAGAAGAACGTGGTGCGCGTCTGGTTTTGCAACCAGCGGCAGAAACAGAAACGGATGAAGTACTCGGCCTGCGTTTGAAGCGGACGCTTTGTATCATACAAAAAAAAAGGAAGAAAAACGAACAAAAAACAAAACAAAAACTCACTCCTTTTTCATTTCTTCGTGCAAAAGAAGAAGAAAAAAAAAAGAGCGTGCGTGGAGATGTTGGACGTAAGACTTCACTTTTAAGACTTCATTCCACTCACCTTCGAATTTCACCGAACCGGAAGCGGACAGAAGGCGACAAAAAAAAAACAACAACAACAAAAAAAAACGAGCAACTGAGAGCACTTGGGAGTCATTGCAGGGTCCAGCAGAGATAAAATCATCATCATCATCATCATCGACTGCCAAATATTCCTCTTTGTAAATGCATCTTTTCCTTTTTTCGTGTCTAAACGTGCAATTTATTCGTATTAACTCCACGTATTTTTATCTGATTTTATTTATTTATGTATTTATTTTTCGTGTGTTGGGGGGGAGAAAATTGAGAAACTCATCAGGGATCCGCAGCAGATTTTATGAAATCTTTTTTTTTTTTTTAAGTGTTTACAATCCAACGTGGGCCTGCTCCTTATGAACTATTTATGGGAGTGAGGTCATGTTTACTTCATTACATATTTATTGGGATTTCCTCCTCCCCCCCCCCTTTTTTTCTTCTTCTTCTTGTTTTTGAAGAAATTCACACGTTTCCCCTAACATTTAAGGTGGTACAATCGATATAAATATATATATAGATATTATTTCCCCCCTCCCTGTTATATTATTTATTTGTATAAATATAAGCGTCGTTTTGCTTGTACGAATCACATCCTTTGATTCATTTTGATTGTTGGGAGCGCGGGAGAAATGTAAATAATGTCATCGATTGCACATTGATTCTATTCGTACAGTTTATTTTATTTTATTTTTTTCTGTATTTGCTGTTTTAGCTGAGCTAATTTCTGTATGATGTGTTGATTTATTTAAAAAAAAAAAATTCTCGCTTATAATTTATTCATGACATTTGATTTAACAATTGCAAAGTGTGAACAAACGTTGCCATTTTGGAAAGGGGAAAAAAAACAAAAAACATCCAGACATGTTAATGTTATTTTCTATTTATGAATTCATCTGTTTATTTATTGATAAGGTAGGAGGGGAAATCGCTTGATAGCAACACAACCGCGTGTGTGCATGCACAACTCCTAATATCAAATAAATAAATACATCATTGGGCTCCCTATCACACGATGACATTTTTTGTGTTATTAAAATGCATGATTTGAGGGAGAGAAAAAAATTGTATCACGTGACAGGCGGTTTGTGCTTATACCTGCAAGAGCAAATGCTAATATTCTATTAGAGGCTTAATCAGGGGCTCTACGGAGGCCTGGAAGGCTCCCTGGAGCGGTTGGGGGGGGGGGGGCGGGGGTTGCCAGATGTCAACCCGCCAGAAAAACAGCTCGGCTGCCAACGAGCCCCCCCTCACTAAAAAGCACCTTTCTGGGTTTAAATCCACCCTTTGAAGGGATCGACATGATGATTAGAAATTGGAGTTGCAAGACGTGGAGAGACACTCAACATGGCCTCCGGAAAACGTTACATAAAATTTTTGCATGGGGGGGGGGGGGGGGGGGTACACTAGACACGTTACACGATCGTCACAATATTAGGAACAGGCGATGTGGAGGGGTACTTCCGGCCATAATATTAGGTACAACTTCAGAAGCTATATGTTGTGATGACGTTTTATTATTATTATTATTATTTTTTTTTTAATCATTTCAGGACATATGATATGTTGGTATATATTTTCGCCATACACACTTCTTATAGGTAAACTGTGTATTAAAAAAAAAAATGTCCCAAAATGTTTTTTTAAAGGACAAATTGGAGATCATTTGTGCTGGATTAATTTCTACAGGACTGTTTCAGAAAATTAGAATATTGTGATCAAGTCCATTATTTGCTGTAATGCAATTAAATAAGCAAAAATGTCATACATACTGGATTCATTACAAATCAACTGAAATATTGAAAGCCTTTTATTGTTTTAATATTGCTGATTATGTTTTTTGTTTTTTTGTTTTTTTTTACTTGGTCTGAGGAAATATTCCAATATTTTGAGATAGGATATTTGAGTTTTCTTAATCTGTAAGCCATAATCAGTAATATTAAAAAATAATAAAAGGCTTGCAATATTTCAGTTGATTTGTAATGAATCCAGAATGTATGATATTTTTATTGCATTACAGAAAATAATGGACTTTATCACAATATTCTAATTTTCTGAGACAGTCCTGTATATCATTTTTACATTTAAAAAAAATAATTTAAAAGAGCTCTTGAACGAGTGGGAGGTATCATATGCAAGTAAATACATCGAACAGCAGCTAATTAATCAATGTAAATAATTTTGGACAATAAGATACATTGAAGAATATTTAAGACGTCTGTACAGCATTTTTGGAGAGATGCAAGATCATCTTAACTGCATCTAAGTCACACGTGACTAATTCTAAAACAGTGAATTAAAATTACTTGTAGGCAATTATGCTATTAGGCTAACCATAAATAATAAACACTTCAGTGGATGATGCACACCTGAGATGTGCATTTAATTTGCACATGCAAGATCATTCAAGAAATCTCTTGAAATCTGTTTTTTTTTTTTTTTTTTTTTTATATATATATATATACACGCACAAAAAGTGCTGTATAGCTAAAATTAAAAAAAATACAAATAAATTATTAATAGTCGCCATCCAATAAAAATGTTAAGTGTTTTATTTTTAAATTAGTGGACACAAAGTGATGTATATGCGACGTCACAAACCGATCAGTTGTTTCTTAAAATGTCATCTTTTAACGTCACCAAAACGCAGCGCAACCAAACTACAACAGCAAACATCCATCCATCCATCCATTTTCTTGACCGCTTATTCCTCACAAGGGTCGCGGGGGCTGCTGGCGCCTATCTCAGCTGGCTCTGGGCAGTAGGCGGGGGACACCCTGGACTGGTTGCCAACCAATCGCAGGGCACAACAGCAAACACCTTATTGAAATGAAAGCACATTATCATTTTTTTCTCAAAGACAAAATTCGACACTGGCTTTGCCTTCATAATAGACACGTTGAGTCAGACAGACATCAATTAAAAGATGCTCCTGGTACCACCAAACCGCCCCCCCCCCCCCCCCCCCCCCCCAAGCCCCACCCCCAAACGAGCCATTCACTTAACGCGCTAATAAGCGCGGAATTATTAAATTACACATGGAATTATGAAAAGAAGATCATTATGAAGCGCCACTTAAGGAGTCATTAGCTGCCGCGGTTAATTACTGCTGGTCAGGGAGGGCCGTGGAGTGCGCGTGCGTGCGCGCATGCGCGTGTATGCGTGTGTGCGTGAGAGAAAGAATGAGTCGGGGTCTCATCGGGAGGTGAAATTAACAATGATGACAAGCTGCACCGCGCTTGCTGCTTTGGCGCGCACGTGAGGGGCGGGAAACGATGACTGACGCACGCGCACTCAGATTCGCGGCGGATTGCGATCATAGGCCGCGAATAGCGAAAAATAAAAAATAAAAAATAAAAAAATAAACTGGATTGACGCTCACTGAATTGCATTGGGAGAAGGAAATATGAATTATTTTTTTCAATCCCCCCAAAAAATATTTTAAAATATGAACAAATATTTTAATACACAATTTCCACAAAATATGAGGTGAAATGGCAAAAAGAAAATAAAAGAATGATAAATTTGCGGGTCCACGTTACACATCACATAACAGCACTATAGTTAGCATTTAATCGATTAATCAAACAACTAGTCAATTATTAAATCAATCGACAACTATATTGATAATCGAGTAATCGCATGAGGGGCCTTGTTTCGTGTCAAACTGTCGAAATCCTTTCAGCCTCTCAACAGTAAACAGATTCAGATTTCTGAATATCCTCCGTGAAATTACATTATTTTTGCATGGAATTAAAATGAGCTCCAAAAAAAAAAAAAAAAAGAGATGTATACGAATAATTTTTTTCCACTGATTTTCTCACGGTTGTTATGGACCAAAATAGTAACTGTCAATTTTGAAAAGTGAAGTTCTGTTTTGAATAATGGACAGAAATTGAAACGTGCATTTTTTTTTAACTGAGTCAATTAATCGATAAAATGATTAAACTTTTGATGTCTTAAGACACATGACTATGACTTTAAGGGAAAAGAAGACAAATTATAATGACGCTGCCATTTCTTACAAAAAAAATCTCTTTCTCCATTGCATAAGTTTTGTTTTGTTGTTGTTTTACTTTAAAAAAAAAACAAAAAAAAACTTAAATTTGAGACCTTCGACACTAGTACGACATTTAGCATTAAAAATGAAAGACAGTCTTGGAAATATATCCTTTACGTCAAAACAAAACAAATTACGCAAGTGTGAAGTAAAGTATTGGGATACTTTATTTTATTTTATTTTATTTTATTTTATTTTATTTTATTTTATTTTATTTTATTTTATTTTATTTTATTTTATTTTATTTTATTTTATAGAGCCATATGCAAAAATTATCAACAAACAGTCACTCTCTATAAGCTATACTTCAGCTGTATGTTTTTTTTTTCACCCCCACAGACAAGTTAAGGCCTTAAGTGGGGGGGGGCAATATATCGATTTTTTTTTTTTTTTCGCTTCAGCACGAGAAGCGATTTCTCTTCGACGCATGCGCACAACACGCACGTACGCGTGCCTTATTACTTCGAAAACGAAACGCAAGGCGTAAACAACAAAGGGCAACATCAGCCATGTTTCTTTTTAGTCATAATTATACAGCCTGTTTTTCTTTCTCCTTTTTATTTTTTTAGATTTTACTATTTTAGCCACAAAGCTCCCTCAACTCGTACGTTCTCTCTCTCTCTCTCTCTTAACACACGCGCGCACGCGCACACACGCAGAGGCTAGTGATGAAATTTTAATGAAGTCAGCGACTGTCGGAGCTCCGCCTGGGGACCCGCGAGTGGAATATTTTAACTGTACATTTACGCCAAGTGTCTGCCTTTCAAAAAAAAAAAAAAAAAAGAAAAGGAAAAGAGACGTCGCACGAATTAAACGTCACCGTAATAAACAAAACAATACTTGATTTGTCAACGTGAACACGTGGCCGCGCCGCAGTTATCGTTTCCCGTGGTGAATTATTAATAATAGAGTTATGTGTCTGTTAGTGTGTTAAGTGTGTCTTTTTTCTTCCCACAAAATGAATCGGTTATGAAATTGTTGTTTTTTTAAAGAGGAAAATACGCTATTTATCGTCCTCGCTTACAACCGCTATAATAAAAATAATAGTTTTGTTATTTTATTATTTTTTTTATGTCGAAGTATCTTCTCATTAAATTACATAACTTTTTTTTTTTAAATTCACAATACAAAATGTAAATAATATATCTGGCGAGTTTACAACGAGAAGTCAGGATAATTTTGACAATTTGTTCATATTGACCAGAAATGTTTTTAAATAAATTATTAACATTTATTTCGATTCTCAAATCCCCAAAACATTTTTTTGAAAAACAACCGCATGTGACCACCTGCTCACACATGCGCAGATCAGACCGGACTCCTCTCCATTAAACATTAATGACGTCAATGCTTTTAAACACATAAAAAAATAAAAAAAATAAAAAATCACACGTGGAGGGTTTTTCCCATTAAAATTTTTGTAAAATAAAAACAGAAAAAAATAGAGAGAAAATGGTCGAATTATTACCATCATTATTAAATAGTTGAAAATGGAATGGATGCTATCAGATGAGTCTTCATAAGTCGAATAGCCCAAGGGCGAGATTAGAGGTTATATAAATGCAGTGACGTCACCACTGACACGTGCGCACAAAAATAATGATTTGAACGCATTATAAAAATATTTAATGTTTTCCCATGAGTCTTTGCAGCTCTTTGGTCAAATAGCAGTCAGTGGTAGCCCAAAGGCTTAATAATAATACTATTAATAATAATAATAATAATAATAATAATAATAATAATAATAATAATAATAATAATAATACGAGAGAGTTGGGTCAAAAATAACACCCAGATTTTTTACTGTCACTTTGGCTAATAGTACACAATAATAATAATAATAATAATAATAATAATAATAATAATAATAATAATAATAATAATAATAATAATAATAATAATAATAATAATAATAATACATTTGCTATATAGGTACCTTTCTGGACACCCAAGATTAGTGTCAAAACATTAAAAAAACAAAAAACAAAACAACAACAACAAATCAGGAAAAGCCTACAAGAACAACTGAGCTTTATTTGGGATTAATCAGAGGCACGGTAAATTGTGCCAGGTGTGTGTTGACTGTATTTAACATGAGTTTGAACTCAGCCACATCCTCGCTGATAAGAGGGTGTGCGCACTTGTGCAACCAAATTATCTACATTACATCCATCTCAATTTTTTATTTTTTATTTTTCGTCCGAGTTGTTCAGGTCGTAGGTCACATTACCGCCGCATGTTTCTCACATTCCATATCACACAACCTGGTATTTGAACAGGGGTGTGTAGACTTTTTCTAGCTATCATACATGCTTTTTTTTTTTTTTTTTTTTTTTTTTTTTCCTCGGCTAACATCCTCATGTTTACTGCATAGCACTCAATTTCTCGGCTAATCACGTTAGCTTAGCATGTCAAAGCAGGAGCTTTAACACCATCATGGCCGCCCACTTGTCTCAAGCGGGGGTCACCTTTTGACCTCGCCCACAATAAAGATGGCGTCCAAAAGTGCCCCTCGGCCATTAAATATTTCAAGCCGGCTCGCTCATCAGGCGCCGGACCCCCACTCACACTCGTCAAGTTCTCCGGCTTGGGCGTGAGAGATGGGGGGGGCGTGGCCAAACCAGAAGGTGTGTGTGTGTTATTATGGTGGTCCGGACAGGCAGGTTCTGGTGCCGCTCTATTAATCATCACCACAGTGAGTGCTGTGCTCACTTTCTTTCTCACACATAAGCGCGCACACGCACGCACACACACCCAGTTTATACAGAGCGGGATCATTTACATAAAGTCCTTAAGGCAAATAACTGTTGGGGGCTCTAATTTATATCTGATGGAAAATTAGCCGTCATTATGCGCGCCATTAGCTGTGTCTTTAATGTGCTTCTAAGTGCCATTTGTCAAGCGGCTTGTTAATATCCTTCAAGTCTTTAAAGTTGAGAGCTCATTAAAAAAAAAAAAAAAAAAAAAAAAAAAAAAAACGGCTGTGGCGCTCGCTCCCTTCGCCAACGCCATTTCACAAGAGAGACAAAAAATAAAAAATCGACATCACTGGGGAGAGGACAATGTATTTAACTCATTCACTGCCAGTCATTATAGAAAATGTTTACATTTCCAATACTCACGTGATATTACATTCAATAATTATATATAAACCGAATCTACCAAATAACAGAATAGACTCCCTACTTTTTGTCCCGTCCCGTTCTTTTATAATTGACAGCAGAAAAATGTAGGTTTGCCAAAATACAGCCATTTCTCCCATGGACTCTGAAACTGTGTTTATTTCCTATAAAATGGGGCAATGATGTCATATACCGGTGGTTGGGCATCAGTAAAGTTGTTTCCAAGTTTGATATTTACAGTGGAGCATGCTCAGATTCGCCCCCATTTAGCACCGCTCTAAAAAATACAATTGACAAGTATACTTGTCAAAGGCAGTGAATGAGTTAAAAGTGATTTCACTTTGTTTGGGAAACGTCAGATATCTTGCATGGAAACAACTTCACACGGACAACAGTTTTGGTCCAAAAATGGATCGAAACATGATTAAAGCAAATCCATCAAATTCATAACAATAAAGTGAATGGATTTGGTACTAGAAAGGGGCAAAAAATGAAATTAAAGCAAAAATATTTCATCCAAAGAACATGTATTAAAACACAACTGATTTTAAGCAAAAATATTGAGCTAAAAAAAATGGACTAATATCTCATTTTAAAGGGATACTTTACTTATTTAGCCATTTTTGGCAGTCAAACATTAATATTTTGCTTATAATAAATGTGATATTTTCATTATTTTTCATGTACAATTAGTACCTTTAAAAACACATTTTGCAACTTGATGTCGACTGAAAATGACATCACAGCTCAGGCAACCAATCACAGCTCAGCTTGTGAATGTCACATGAACAAACCTACAAAACAGCTGAGCTGTGATTGGTTACCTGAGCCCTTGTGATGTCATGAAAAATAATGAAAGTATCAAATTAATTATAGACAAAATATTCACTTTTTATTGCTATAATGGGCTAAATAAGTGAAGTATCCCTTCAAGCAATAAATGGGATGCAAATTTGGTTATAAAATCAACAAAAATGTAATTACAGCAAAAAATATTTTGTTGAAAAATGGACTAAAAAACAAATCAAGGAAAAACAAGTCACCAAATTATGTCACCAAAATCAGCCAAGACAGAATTAAAGTGAAATTTAGTCCAAAAATTGACTAAAATGCAATATGAAGCAATATAAGGTCACCAAATTTGACCCCAAAGTAAGCAAAAATGTAATTAAAGCAAAAATATTTGGTCTAAAACAGAGCCCCAACGTACTCTAAGCAAAAATATTTCATCTAAAACTTAATTTAAGCAATATTAAGTAACCAAATATGGTCCCAAAGTGAACAAAAATGTAATTAGAGCAAAAACATTTTGTCCAAAAAATGGACTTAAACGCAAATAAGCAAAGTCAAGTCAACAAATTCTGTCCAAAAATGGGCCACAATGCAGTTTCAGCAAAATATTTGGTCAAAAAACGCAATTGAAATGATGTGAAATTGGGTAATTAAAAAAAACAAAAATAAACAAAAAACAAATGCAATTTAGGCAAAAAAAAACAAAAAAACAAAAAAACATTCCTTCCAAAACATACTAATTCAACTAAAGTAGTGTTAAATACACTAACACTTAAATTGACGCCAAAAAAAATGCAATTGACCCAACATCAAGTCACCAAATTCGGTTTTAGGAAAAAAAAAAAAAAAAAAAAAAAAAAAAAAGAGTGCTAAGACGAACATATTTGGACCAAAAAACTGGGCTGAAAATGACAGATTCGGTATAAAAATTGTCTAAAAATAAAATGTAACTCATTCACTGCTATTGACGGAAAAAGACGGCAAATGATGCATTTTTTTGCTGGTCTGGGAATGAATGTGTTAATAAATAACTTAAAAAAAATAAAATCAAAGTGGCCCTTGCAGCTTTCTATTTTTCTGTCTGTGGCCCTCAGAGGAAAAAGTTTGGACACCCCTGCAACAATTTACAATTGCTTCATTGATTTTTACCATGTTTAACTCATTCACTGCCATTGATGGAAAAAGACGTCAAATGATGCATTTTTTGCTGGTCTGGCAATGAATGTGTTAATCAAGAAATGGACTAAAAATGTCAACTGTGACGTGAGCGCCCTGAGAAATGACAAAATCCAGTTGGTCATCCAGAGTAACGACAACAATACGACAAACTTGTGCATCTTGACTGATGATGTTAAAGCTACAATGAGGCTCAATTATGACATAGTAAGCTTTAATTGTTTATTTCCACAATAATATCTGCCATTTCCTTGCTTTTTAAAAGACGCACATGAAGGTCGACTGGCGAGACATGTTGTCCTTTTCCCGTCTTCGGTTGTGACCGTCTGTCATTGGTTACAACTCCAGCGTCCTTAGCACCCCCTCTTCTTGCCCCCCCCCACTCCATTTTCCAGCACCTCCTCCTCTTCCCTCCCCTCCCCTCCCCTCGCCTCCCCTCCGTGTAACAGCTTCCTCCAGGCCAAAGCAATAAAGGGAGTAATTAGAATGCTAAAGACAGATGTAAATAAAGGGAATGAGACAGTGGTGAGGGATGAGGCGTCAGGGTCACACAATCGCATGCTCTCATCATCAAAAAAAGAAAAAAAGGAAAAAAAAAAAAAAAAAAAGCCCCGCGGCTACGAGACACACACACATGCATACGAAATTACACACACGCACACATGCACGCTGCGTTGAAGTTCAGCCCGTCTATAAAATGACATAATGACCTTTAGGCTCCACGGTTGTCGTGACGACACATGACCCTGCCACCGCCCTATAACTTGGAGGATAGGCTGGATGAAGATCCGCCCTTTTCAAGCAGGAAGTTGTCAGCGTTTGGTATTTGATATTTATTATTACCATTTGATATTTGATATATTTATTTGATTCGTTTATTTTACTATATATATAGTTTTGAAGTAAGCAAATAAAAATGCCCCAATTTGTTATAATTATTTTATTATTTTATTTAATTATATGTAGTTTTGAAGTAAGCAAAAAAAAAAAAAAAAGCTGGTTTATTGTACATTGAAAAGAGTCAAGACATCCAGTGTCAGATTTAGCAAAGCAGCCCCAGAAACACTTTTTTTTTTTTTATTATTATTATTATTATTATTCCCCCCAACAATTTAGGAGAGTCTCCAAGCATCTTACTATTTTGGGAAAAATTTCATTAAAAATGGCAAGCCGACCAAAACGGAAGAGTACATCTAGGGTGTTGCCACTCAGCTAGCGCCTTCGACTTGCAGAAGCAGAGCCCAGAGAGTGGGAAAAACGGTGAGCACCCATGACGACACAATACACCTGCAGATTCAATGATTTCCCCCCAAATATTTCTAAAAAATATTTGTTAATATTGTTTGATTTTTATTGATTTTTATTTTTGTTTAATTTTGTTTTTTGGGGGGCAGCCATCTCCCAGTTTTTGGAAAAAGGCTTATGGGTTTGTTTGGTTTTTTTTGTGTGTTTTTTTTAAAGATTTTTTGTGTTGGAAAAAAAAAACAATTTAAGATAGGGTGTCTAATATATGTGGAATTTCACAATTAGTGGGGGATATAGACCGGGCTGGGGTCCACTGTACAAACATTTTCACTCTTGAAAGCAGCACTTCATACACTTGACTACATGGTTTGTGTGTGTGGCACATGGATGGATAACCAAACAGGAACAACCCACAAAATTCACTGGACAATCAAGTGCATGCTACTAATGAGAAGCAAAACAACACATTGCAGCTCTGCTTACCTTTTGGCTTTGACACAATCATATTTCAGACAGTGTAGTGCGTCCGTCACTGAATGCTGAATCTTCACATGGTAATTATGTAAATTAGCTGAAATTGTTTAAATTGACATTTTATGAGCGGGTTGGAATTACACAAAAAAGTAACGTTTACATCATATGTGACCTTGGAAGAGATTTTCTCACTACTTTCTATGGGGGAAAAAATATTCTCAATCTGAAAAACACAGAGAAGAATCTGTGTAGACGTCACATTAAATATGATACTCTTGAGATTACACGCGCAGCGAGCGAGGTTGCGAGGGAGAGCGAGAGATGGGAAAGGGGGTGCGGGGGCTAATTAAAATATTAGCATGATTAAAAATACATCAACGACGAGCGCGCGGTCACATTTAACAAGGCGGGACGTTCGTAAACGACTCAACTTTTCCTAATGACATAAGCGGCGCACGTCCTCACGAAGGGGCTTTGAGGGATAACGACGCCATCAAAGTCTGCAAACGGCGGTGAGCGAGTCAGATTCAGCCGTGGTAGCATCTAAGCTAACGCTGCCGTGACATACCACGTGTCCAGTAAAGTTCCAGAAGTGAGTTGCTACGCTAAATTGTAATTGCAAGTTAGAATTATAGCATAGCATCAATCAATAGCATCCAGATTGGACCTCGCAAGATAACGTTTAGAATTCAAGGACATGTTGATGCCGCACTAGCTTATATTTGTGCTCATTGTACATTCAGAAGACTTTACATTTTGTTGTTGTTTTATTTATTTATTTATTTTGTTAGTTAGTTTGTTAGCTGGCAGATTCGCTGGTATGTTAGTTAGTGAGTTAGCTAGTTTGATAGCTAGTTTGTTTGATACGCAGTGGTATTTAATACAGGCTAGCTGCAAAGCTAAATATTAGAAGTAAGACAAAAATGTATCAATTTTATGATCTTAAATTTGGATTTGGATCGCATCTTTCTTGGTTAACAAACATTTTACTCTATGTCAAGACTGAATATGTTGTGTTAGCATTATTAGCGTATTATACACTTTAGAGTCCATTCAAACATTGTCTTGACTTTAGCATCTGATCTGCTATTGTAGCTCATTTACAATATTTTATTCAGCTTTAGATAGTGTGCTAGATTTTAGTTTGATATTTTTTACTGAAAAGCGTCTATAGCACTCAATTTTGTTGTTTGATTTTTATTTTTTTTTGTTAGTTGGTTAGTTCGTTAGCTGGCAGATTTGCTGGTGTGCTAGTTTGTGAGTTAGCTAGTTTTTTAGCTAGTTTGTTTGATACGCAGTGGTATTTAATACAGGCTAGCTGCAAAGCTAAATATTAGAAGTAAGACAAAAATGTATCAATTTTATGATCTTAAATTTGGATTTGGATCGCATCTTTCTTGGTTAACAAACATTTTACTCTATGTCAAGACTGAATATGTTGTGTTAGCATTTTTAGCGCATTATACACTTTAGAGTCCATTCAAACATTGTCTTGACTTTAGCATCCGATCTGCTATTGTAGCTCATTTACAATATTTTATTCAGCTTTAGATAGTGTGCTAGATTTTAGTTTGATATTTTTTTTACTGAAAAGTGTCTATAGCACTCAATTTTGTTGTTTGATTTTTATTTTTTTTGTTAGTTGGTTAGTTCGTTAGCTGGCAGATTCGCTGGTGTGCTAGTTTGTGAGTTAGCTAGTTTTTTAGCTAGTTTGTTTGATACGCAGTGGTATTTAATACAGGCTAGCTGCAAAGCTAAATATTAGAAGTAAGACAAAAATGTATCAATCTTAGCTTAAATTTGGATTTGGATCGCATCTTTCTTGGTTAACAAACATTTTACTCTATGTCAAGACTGAACATATTGTGTTAGCATTAGCGCATTATACACTTTAGAGTCCATTCAAACATTGTCTTGACTTTAGCATCCGATCTGCTATTGTAGCTCATTTACAATATTTTATTCAGCTTTAGATAGTGTGCTAGATTTTAGTTTGATATTTTTTACTGAAAAACGCCTATAGCACCCAATTTTGTTGTTTGATTTTTATTTTTTTTTGTTAGCTGGTTAGTTCGTTAGCTGGCAGATTCGCTGGTATGCTATAGTGAGGTAGCTAGTTTGATAGCTAGTTTGTTTGATACGCAGTGGTATTTAAAAGAGGCTAGCTGCAAAGCTATCTAAATATTAGAAGTAAGACAAAAATGTATCAATTTTATGATCTTAAATTTGGATTTGGATCGCATCTTTCTTGGTTAACAAACATTTTACTCTATGTCAAGACTGAACATGTTGTGTTAGCATTATTAGCGCATTATACACTTTAGAGTCCATTCAAACATTGTCTTGACTTTAGCATCCGATCTGCTATTGTAGCTCATTTACAATATTTTATTCAGCTTTAGATAGTGTGCTAGATTTTAGTTTGATATTTTTTTTACTGAAAAGCGTCTATAGCACTCAATTTTGTTGTTTGATTTTTATTTTTTTTTTGTTAGTTGGTTAGTTCGTTAGCTGGCAGATTCGCTGGTGTGCTAGTTTGTGAGTTAGCTAGTTTTTTAGCTAGTTTGTTTGATACGCAGTGGTATTTAATACAGGCTAGCTGCAAAGCTAAATATTAGAAGTAAGACAAAAATGTATCAATTTTATGATCTTAAATTTGGATTTGGATCGCATCTTTCTTGGTTAACAAACATTTTACTCTATGTCAAGACTGAATATGTTGTGTTAGCATTATTAGCGCATTATACACTTTAGAGTCCATTCTAACATTGTCTTGACTTTAGCATCCGATCTGCTATTGTAGCTCATTTACAATATTTTATTCAGTTTAGATAGGGCGCTAGATTTTAGTTTGATAATTAATTTTGTTACTCTATCTGATTTGTGGATTTGTCTTAGCACTAGCATTGGTGCTAATAATACAGAATGCATGCACTGACTTAACGTGATGCATCTTTGTTTTTTGTGAGTTAGCTGGTTAGCGGGCAATAATAATTAAAAGTAAATACAACATGTTAATAATAATTCCCTAACGTTTGAATATTTCACTCTTTGTTCGGTGGTCGGGTCTTTGGCTGTCAACCTTTGCATATGCTCATGAACAATACATGCGCAAACACGCTATCCGCGAGTTGAGGTCATTGCCACTTGTATTCCTTTGGGCAGGATAGACGAATATCAACACACTTGATTGGAAACCCCCACACACAATCCACTATGCATTATTCACGACGGTGCGGTGGATGTCTTTGGGCAGCGAACCACCTGCTGGCTTTTATTAGCTAATTAATGGTGATTTATCAGAGCCGCTAAATTGAGCGTAGCCGCCTTGCCTTCAGGTGTGCGTGAACGGCACATGAATTCTGATTGCGAGAAAGAAC
Source organism: Festucalex cinctus (assembly GCF_051991245.1). Lineage (NCBI taxonomy): Eukaryota > Metazoa > Chordata > Actinopteri > Syngnathiformes > Syngnathidae > Festucalex > Festucalex cinctus. The sequence goes on along the minus strand of NC_135416.1, from coordinate 4,662,748 downwards.
GGAGGAAGGTGGATTTGATGGGCAGTTTGGTCAGGCAAAAAAAAAAAAAAAAAGTGTCCCTGCTTCTCAAGAATGTAAATGCGAGGATAGTTCATTGAATGGGCGAGTTGAAAAATGAGCAAATGAAGCTGCAAATAGAAAACACAGAAATGAAGCAAAAGTGGCTTTGGGATGGAGAGGACGGGACAGGATAGGATGTGACAGAGCAGGACAGGACACGACTGGAAAGGGTGGGACATGAAAAGATGGACAGGGCAATATAAATGAGTAAGGATGGGATAAGATGGGATGACACAGGACAAAGTGGGGCATGACAGGGTAGGACAGTAAGAGACCAGGCAAGACAGGACTGGAAAGAATGGGACATGACAAGATGAATGGGAAAGGACAGGATGAAACCAGATAACAATCAATAAGACTGGATGAGACAGGACAAGATGAGACATGACAGGGTAGGACAGCAATGGATAAGGTAAGACAGTATTGGACTGAACAGGATTGGGCAGGAATGGAAACAAAAATGGGACATGGCAAAATGGGAAATGGCGGGATAAATTGATAAGGATGGATCAGGAAAATAAGGGAAAGGACCGGACAGGGTAGGACTGGAAGGGAGGGAAAGGATGGGACAGGACAAAGCAGGATTACTGCAGAATGATGAAATCAGGTAGGACAGGATAAGATGGGACGAAACAGGACAAGGTGAGCCATGACAGGGAAAGACAAGAAAATATCAGGTTAGACAGGATTGGACAGGGAATGAAAGGACATGACAGGCCGGGTCAGGAAAAGGAAGGAAAGGACATGATAGGACAAGGACAGGATAGGACAAGGACAGGACCGAGCAGAATGAATTAGAAACCATAGGATAAAACCAGGCAGGACAGGATCAGAAAGAAGGGATCATTTGGGACATGACAGAACAGGACAAGACAGTACAGGAAGGACAGGACAGGAAACGACCAGATAAGGCTTGATCGAACATGTAAAATGAATATAAATATGTAATATCACCCGCACCACAAAGCCTTCGTGATCAACCAGCCACTTAGTACAAGACTGCGCAATGCATCAGAGGGCGCTGCGTACACCCTTGGGAGTCAGGAGCGGGATGGAAAAAAAAAAAAAATGCTCAAAGCAGGTTAGTCCCGGCAGGCAAAAATGTCAGCATGGCGTCATTAAGGCATCTCTGCAAAACCTGGGCAACTCGGGAAACAGGTTAAGACGTCTCCGCCAGGTTTTTCTCTTTTTTTTTTTTTGCCGTATCTTTTCATCCCAGCTCAACTAAGAATTCAAAACGGCGGGTAAACGGCGGAATCACACGCCGCCTCCAGCGACGCGCGCCTTGAAAAGAGGGTTTGTTGTGCGAGGTGACGCCTTTGCTCAGCGGGGATCGGAAGCATTGAAAGGCGTGCGCTTTAAGGGCAAAACAACACAGGTGGAGGTACGAGTGAAGACGACGGCGTTCGCCACCTGGGTTCAAGCGACAATTACAGAGGCAGGATATGCGCTAAACCCACCTGGAATGGCAAAATCTCACGACAAAAAAAACAGAAAAATGACAGGATGGGACAGAGCAGGACAGGATTAGCGCAAAGTCAGCAGCCATTAAAAGCTAATTGCTAATTTAGCTGTGCACATTAGAATCAGTCTGCTTTTATGAAGGACTGCAGAAATCAAAATTACTGTTAACTCTTTGACCGCCAAAAATGTTTAATAACGATTAGTAAAATCACAATGTATGTTGCCATAAACGGTAAATGACGTCAACTATGTTTTTTTTTTTCTTGTTTTTTTTTTTCTTGTTTTTTTTTTTATCAATGGGCAGTGCAATGTCTAAGTGCAGTGCTGCCTGTTCAATGGGTTGTGGAATCAAAAACTCCCACTAACAATGGCCAGCAGATGTCAGCATTGTGTTTCTTTTGTATGGAATTACAATGAAACATGAAGGAATCTGATGACATCTGATAAAATAGAACGTTTTCAAGGATGTTACTAAACAAAAAATATTGGCGTAATAATTGTTATGAAAAAATGTATCTTTTCACAAAAAAAACTTGTTTTCTCCTTTTCAATTTTCGCTCAATGTCACTCAAATGACCTACATTCTAATAGTGATTACTAAAGAACGGAATAAGGTAGAAACATGCTTTTTTTTTTTCTAATAAGAGAACGGAATGTGATCTTTCATGTGGTACGCACTTTGTATATGTAGTAAAAGCACACAATATTCTGTTTGCCTTGAAAGATTTGTTAAAATGCTCGAAATCGGCTGGCACTGCGGTGGGTGTTGTTTTGTTTTTGTTTTTTTTTGTTTTTTTTTGATAACGTGTGGCAGTAAAAGAGTTAAGAGGCTAAAATCAGATTTTTTTGGGGGTTATTAACTCATTAGCTCCCAAAAATGTATAAATACTTTCTAGTGTCCCAAAGACGTATTTATACGTTTTGTTTACTAGAGTATACAGAAATCAAAGCAGTCTCTCAACTGCAAAGAACGGTTGAATAAATGGTAGTTATTACACAAACAGTCATCAGGTGGCAGCAGAGTATAAGAGATCAGCCAGGGCCATGTTGAAAAAAGCTCATTTACTCACAATTCTAAATAGATTTGTGAATAATGCTGAAACGTAGCGATATTCTAATGCTAATTGATGCAAAACGGAAACAGATAGAAACATACATTTTTTTCCTGATGAAAGAAGAGACTTTAATCTTTCTTTTGGTAGGTTCCATGTTTTGATAGCAATAGAACACAATATTCTGTGGACCTTGCAAAATCAGTCAAAATCCAGTAAAACAGTGCTTCGGTGCTTCTGTTTAAATGGCTGGGAATGAATGCGTTAAAATTGCTGCCGATAAATTTGATAATCGATTAGTTGTGGATTCATTTCACACCTCGATTCTTTATCCTTGAGTGTGTCCCTCATATTCACTTGACACGGCTTACAGAGTCAATTAGAACGTCTGTCGAGCTGTCGCAGCAAAAGCCTCGCGTATGTCTGTGTGATTCTAACGCTGACCCACAGAGGTCACAGTGGGAGTGTTTGCGTGGGGGCGTTAAACATACAGAGGACCACCGGCGTCCCCCTACTCACCCCCCAGGGGAAGGAGCCATCAGTATGAAGAAGAAAAGCCCCCCCGAATTGCACAAACGTGAAATCTCTGTCAAGGTGTGATGGGTAAAAAATGGAAATAAGCGCCTCGGTCCGTGCCATCATTTCATTTGACGAGCATGGGAAATGCTCCGGGGATGTCGGGGCAACGAGTTGAGCGTCGGCTGAATTAATGTTGTAATTCTTTATCAAGATGAGCCGGCATTACCTTGAACCGGGCGCCTTGGCTTTTATGCAAAACGCTTGGCGAGCCCTGCTTATTTTAATGATGGTCCTAATTTGTTGGCTCACTCTAAATTATTAATCTCTTTTATATTCACGCCGTTATTACGTGTCATATATCTATGGGAGAGTGGAGGGGATTTAATAGTAGATACTGGACCTCAGGAAAAAAAAAAAAAAAAGGGGGGAGGAAGAGTGCAGGAATGCTGTTAAATATTAATAATGAGCTAACTATTTGCCTTGGCACCTGCTTGGAGCTGCCGTGTTAGCTAAGTCAGGCGGAAACGGTTGGCAGTGGATGTCACTGTCAAACGTTTACATTACAATTTGTACACATTTGGATCGTTTTTCTGCAATTAAAATTAACGATAAATAATGTAGTTTTCACAATATTGTGTGTTTGGATCATTAACAATAAAGTACAGTCGTAGTTTGTAGTTCGTTACTCAACTCAAAACGATGAAAATGTGGTACTGGTACTACTAGTGGTACGCGGGCTCCCTCTAGCGCAGTGGTGTCCAAACGACGGCCCGGGGGCCATTTGCGGCCCGCCGTCCATTTTTCAGTGGCCCGCAACATGTGCTAAAAAGTTGACTGAGTTCAAATAAAATAAACAAAACAAAAATGTTTGGAGATGGTCAAAGTAAGAAGGGAGGCTATCGAAAAACAGGTGCCATTAAAGGTTATTTTAGTTATCTAAAAGTAATGGAAAAACTAAAATTCAAAAAACAATATTGTTACCAAAATAAAATAAAAACGAAAAAGCTTTTTTTAAAAAAAAAAAAAACGAAAAATAACTGAACCTACATTTCTATGTTTACAAAACTAACTAAAATTAACTATAATTACTTTTAATTATTTTTAACTATTATTATTTATAAAATCAATTAAATGTGATTTTTAGTAGATTTATTTTGATATAAACCGGAATAATGACGTTTGAAAGTATGTCACACAGAAGTGACGTCATCCAGCAGCAGCCAATAGAAAAGCACCTTCAGATGATGTCACTCCCATGGTGTTTTTTAAATATTGCGCACAAGTAATACACATTTAAAAAATAAATAAAAATAACACTAATACTGAAACTAACAAACTAAACTAAAACTAAGCATTTTTTAAAGAACTAATCTAATAAAAACTAACAGAACCACCCTGATAACTAATAAAAACTAAATAAAATGAAAATTTCGAAACTGTAATAACCTGACTAAATATGCAAAAGCACAAATAAATTATTCGTACAATTTTTACGACTAAACACAATTTCTCATTATGTGGCCCTTGCGTCCTTCTGATTTTCGGTATGTGGCCCTCAAATGAAAAAGTTTGGACAAATGGACACCCTTGCTCTAGTGGTACGCGAAAGAGTCACTAAGTACAGTTCAATTGTATTTCACTTATTAGTGTAATATTCATTCAATTTGCATTACATTTTTAAGATACATTGTAATTGATTTACGCAAATTCAAATATAATTTTATCCCGCCTATATTTAAAGAAAGGCAACATTTTTATATAGCAGGTTTATGCACAAGGCAGCTCATGAAATTGATTTTAAAGATGCATGTCAAAAAAAAAAAATCCTAGTTTTATTTTTTATTTTATCTGTATTTAAAAGCACTTCTTACTTATGTCTGACTTCACTTCTGTACTTAGTCCAGTTGTGTGCAGCATAACAGCTAAATGCTGCTTCACCACGTTTGCTTTTAACTCATTCACTCCCAACCATTTTCACCTAAGTGTTTTCCTGGATTTTGATTGATTTTTCAAGGCCCGTGAAATATTATGTTCTATAGCTATAAAAATATGGAACATACCAAAAGAGAGATTAGAGTCTCTTCTATTATCAGGGAAAAAAAGTATATTCCTATCCGTTTCCACTGTGCAGCAATTAGCAAAAGAAAATGGCTAAGTTTCATCGTTTTTCACAATTCTGCTTAGAACTGTGGGAAAACTGTGGGAGTTTTAACATGGCCTGGTTGATCTCTTATACTCTGCTGCCACTCAACCATTTTCTGCAGTAGAGAGACTGCATAAAAGCCTTCTCTATGCTCTGGCATAAAAAAAACAACCAAAAAACGCATAAATACGTCTTTGGGACACTTAAAACATTTAAAATATGACGTATTTATATGTTTTTGGGAGCTAATGAGTTAAAAATCTGGACACCACTAACTGACCAGAGTCAAACTGCATACAGTCAACCCACGCTATTCGTAGGACACCGTGAATACCGAAAGTTTACACATATAATTGTCGGCCATTTTTGTTATTTTATTTATTTATTTTATTTTTTTGAAAAGTCTAAAAAAATCATTAAAAAAGAAGAAAAAAAAAAAAAAAACACTGATAAATTCTAGGGGTGGGAATCTCTGACATGAGGCCGATTCGATATGTATCTCGATACACAGGTTGCGATTCGATTGAAAAACGATTATCTTTCAGAACAGAACGGTTCGATGCGGTTCGATTAAGTTTGGGAACGATACGATTTTCGATTCGATACGATTCATTTCAATATTCAAAACTTATAGTGACATTTGTTGCTTGTAAACATTAATCTTAAAACACCACAAATTTTTACAGTATCTACAAATGTGTTTAAAAAAAAACAAAAAAAAACAAAAATGTCTTCTATATTTTTATATATTGAATCAATTATTTAAATGGACCGCAACAAAGGGCTGGGCGATATGACTGAAAAATGTATCAGGTTAAATATTTATTAGTCGTTATTGAGAGTTATAATTGTTTTTTATTTTTTTTATTTTTTTTTTTATTCAAAATAAGGATCAGGAAAAAAAAAAAGGCTGATAATTCAATTTGAAATATAAATATTTAACCTTTAAAAAGACACCAACACAATTAAACAGAATATGTGCACATTGTTAAGTATTTCAGAAACATAAATTTAAGACATGAAATAAACCTACCGTCCAGCCAAAAGAAATAGGAAGCCACCTTATGGAACAATAAATCTATCAAACACATTTTAACCACTTAAACAAAAATATTTCCAAAAGTGCATTTCCCTTTTTATTAACAATTTTTGTTTTTCTTTGCCATCACATTCATTTTTGGTTAATGTATGACATCTTTTTGTTTTTTTAAATCTGAGACAAGATGATGACCACAGAATCACTACTGTTTATGTTTTGTTTTTTTGGGCTGTCGTTCATTTTGCGTTTGATGACGTAATCACGGGCACGTCTCAGTTCTCCTATCTGCTGCTCATGCTAGTTGTAGACATTGACAGGGAGCCACAAACTGAGAAATGAGATACTTGCAGTGTGCTTTTTGCTTAGCTGGTGTGTTGGCTGTGGGACATACCTGTGTCGTTTGAATCCATGCATTGGATCGTCATGGGAGTTATTCTTTTTGGCTCGCGCGCAGTACCAACGCCGGCCCGGGACATACAAGTGCGCCGAGAGGACTCGATAGCCATGGGTTAGCTTCTGCTAACTGTCTCCACTGTTGCATGTTGTCACTCGTTGTGCGCGCGCGCGCCGTGTCGCGAGCACGGCGTTGACGGTAGGCTCCTCCCCAAGGTGCGTAACGTCTTTGCATTATGTTTACAACATCCGGGGAATGAAGCGTCTCTGAGCGCTACTTTGCTAGCTCTCTGTAAACAGGGAAGTAGCTTGAATAGTGATGCTACTGAAATGTAAACAAAACAAGTAGAGCACGGCGCAGAACTCTTGCTATTGTTATGAAAACCATAAAGCCTCACTCGAAACCGATTCACAGCCACGCGATATCCGGTCCACAGCTTTACAAGCGATGTATCTAAGGATTCCCGGCGGATTTTGTATCGGTTGACAAGTCTGCTACCGATACGGTCGTTTAGCTCCCCTTGACGACCGATGGTTCGGTCGAATCGGTTTTTTGTCCCACCCCTAATAAATTCACACCCCTATTCCAATATTGTGAAAAGTCCCAACTCCTGGTCACCTTTCTACCCCCGATCCCGCATTGTTGCAATTCACGCAGAGCAGCTACTCGGGGGAAAAAAATAAAAATAAAAAAATGGCGGAAAATAGCCAGCTCTGACAGGCGGTGTAAAAGGGGGCTTAAGCTGCTGTCCATCAATCCACCACCACTGAACCATCTGTCAGCACCCCCACCATCCCTACCACCTATGGGTGCAACCCCCCCTCAACCAGAAGGGGCCTGAGGTGCTAACATCAACCTTAGCGGTGCACGGCTAATTGATGGAGCGCATACGAGGGCAAACTACCTCATGTTTGGAGGGGTGTAAAAAAATAAAATAAAAGGAAAAAAAAGAGTGTGGCTCTTGTTGGTGGTTTGAGGCGTTATCAGAGCATATTTGTGTTTGTCCAATAAAAGGTGCGCCACTGCGCTCCACACGCTGCACAATTCAATTAATGTTCCACCGCAATCTATTCATTGGAGGTGCCCGCTGAGGAAGCCGGTGGGAGTGTATTGATTGGACGGTGTCATATGTGGAGGCGAGAGAGGAGTGGGGTGCCTAATGGAGTGAAATAAAGGAGGCGGGAAAAGCCTGTAATAAGGGTCCACACGCTACAGGCAGGGGGGGAAAAAAAACAAAAAAAAACACGGTTGTAAAAGACGACATTTTTACGCCTAATTTCAGGCCACTCAGTGTAAACCAGGAGCGATCAAACTTTAAAATAAATAAATAAATAATCCAAACAAATGACATTTAGTTTGTTTGAAACTAGACGACAATTTTGGAAGAAATTGCATGTGAAGGCTGAAATGCTAAATGGAGAAAAAAATGGAAACATGGAATGAAGTGAAATCATGTGAAAGGATATTGAATGCCTGTTGATTTTATTTATTTATTTTTTAATTGGCAAGTGAATTTAATTAGCATAATTTCATTTAGGTTTTGGAACGTAAATGAAATGCCTCTGTTTTTTTAAATGTGTTTTTGAGCATTTTTGATGGAATTTAGTTGGGAAAATGTTGACATTTTGTCAAATTTGAATTTTTGGCATGTGAATTGATTGATGTGAATCTGCTTTGTTGAATATGCCATTTGGAATTTTTGCTTGAAAAATGTTTAATTTAATTTTATTTATTTTTTTGTTTGGAGACAAAAACTAACAAACAAATTAACAATAAATAAATAAAATTAAAACAAAAAGAAAAAATAAAACTTGAATTATCGGAAAATGGAATATTTGGAATGCGGAAAAAAAAATTGGCATACATTTCTGGAGTATGAATTTGGAAATGACGTGAATCAATTGAGAAATGTGGAAGCAGATGCAAAAAAACTGTCAAAACCGGTAACAAGCTTCAGCTCGTCAGTCTGCACAAATTCAATCTTCAATCCAGCCTGTTGCACCAAAATAATTAACCCAATCTTGGGTAAATTAACACAATCTACTTAAAATCTCCAGATATTCAGCGAGTGGGCTAGGAAAACAACCTAGCATGTTTCGTTTCATACACTCTTAAAAGCAGTGGGGTCAAAAATAACCCAAATTGGGTTCAAAAGGGACTGACAAGTTTGTGGGTTCTTCCTGTAACCCCCCAAAAAATTGGTCAAATGAATGCATGAGATGGGACGTTCCCCCGGTTTCCGCGATCCGTGGCTTTTTTTTTTTTTTTTTACCCCCTGCGTGACGTAGGTCCCAGATTTACATTTTACGTAACAAAGAGGCACGAGGGTTAAATCTGTGGGAAATCACTGATTTCTGTTTAAAAGGCAAAGGCAAATAAATGACTGTCTACTCTGGCTCTAATGCACCAAATTGATGTGTTAAAAGCTATTTTACACATCACACCAGACACTTATGATGACATCATCTAATCATCTGCTTGCATCAGGCAATGATTCCGTGTCAAAAAGCTACGAAGACGTTTCAGCCTGATTTGCAGTCTTTGCGTTCTCTGCGGTTCACGTTTTTAAATGGCCTTTGCCTTTTTTTCTCGGTCGTCTTGAAGCACGAGTCACGGACGCCGTGATGGTAGCGCCATCAAAGCCCGGATTGGCTGTCAATCATCCCGTCAACGGTGAAGGGCGAGGGGGGGGGGGGGGGGGGGGGCACCTCTCCGGTTTCGGCTAATGACTTGTAGTCCAAAACCGGCGGATTCCAGAGACTCTCAGGTGGCTTCGTCTTCCTCCTCGGCCCGTGCAAGGCTCTGCCAGGATGATGAAAAGCGGGAGATAAAATAAACTGACACTTGCAACTCATCGCGAGGAGCCGACAGCGCTCCAGCATCGGCTGAGACCCCCTCAATTGACAACCCCCACCCACCCCCCACTCCTTTTCTCCTCTCAACATACAACATTGTGCAGTTGAGACCTGCTGTTGAATCACAGTCATGACACAAACCGCTGCACTATCCACTTTTGCTTTTGGATGATGAACTTTAATGGACAGGCAGAAAGGGGCTTAGTTTTTGGCATTACGTCACAGCTCATATTCACAATGCGAGCCCGAAGGCAGTTTGACATCAATTCCAGTCAACAGCAGAGGGTGTATATGAATGGAAATGGATAGATTCCTCTTCATTCTTATTCTACAAACACAATATTAATCAGAATATTCTGTTTAGACTAATGGGAAAAAATGGAACCTATTACTAGGGATGTCACAATAAGGGCAATATCGTGAAATCGTGATATTATACACAATATCGTTGTCGTCATGTTCACAATATTTAGAAGGAACACATCTGTTAAAAACGTCAGGTTGATTTCCATTTGTGCAGTTGTAGCACCCTCTAGTGGCTAGTTTATTAGTGCAATTTTATGTTCATTAGGGATGTTTTGGCCTTCTATGTTTAAAATCTATGTTTAGAATCTTATGAAGCGATCAATGTGTGCTTGCATTAGCAAATAAGTGATAAAATATTGTTATTAGAGATTGTAGAGGTGGTTTATATGCATTGCTGTTATGTACAAAAGCACAATATTGTGTTTTTTTTTTTTTTTTTTTTTTTTTACAATATTGTGATCTTTTTTAAATATCGACAACCCCCCCACAATAAATTATATATATCCTTGTTTTGGTCTAGAATGCTGACTTTCAAGCACATAATGGAGCAAAAACAGCCACCTTTGAAGGCAGCAAAGGAAAGAGCAGCGTTGACTTCCTCGATGGTTTCGGATCACTGAACATGTCACTTTCACTCGAGGCACAACAGCGATGCTGGCTCCAGGTACGTAATGTATGCTATGCTAGCCTGTGACAGTCGGGTGCCACGCTACTGTAGCAGACTCAAGTGAAACAAAATAAGGGTTCTGCTGTCGTAGAATGAAATTCTTTCTCGAAATGTACAGTAGGTCTGACGTATTATTGTTTGAATACTGAAAGCACACAAACGTTGTGTTTGTTTTTCTTGCGCCAGTTGTTTGACATGCATCTACTTCCACATAGTTCATCAGATTCACATCATTCCAATTTCAACATATTCCAGAAATTCCCGACATGCAGGCTATCACTTTTCTCATTCCAAATATTCATAATTTTGTCAAAATTCAACATTTTCATCCAAAAGTTCCCCATTTATTCCCAATGGGACATTTAACAGAACACATTCACATTGTTCCCACTTGAAATTCACTGACTCACGTTCTACACATTTAATTCACCTTGGTATCACCTTTCAAGATGACAAAAATCAAATCCCACACAAAAAAAAAAAAAAAAAAAAATCCCGTTGATTCCCATTCCACATAATTTAATATCATTCTGAATTTCTGTATCATTTCCCAATAAATGACTAAATCCCCAACAATAGACACATTACTATCATTTCCTTTGGCTTCATATAACTCTGCATCATTTCTCGGGATGTAACAACATCCAAATATCATGATACGAGAAAAAAAAATAAATCACGACACGATATTGTGGGGAGTTTGATTATATTTAAAAATGGTCACAATATTGTAAAAAAATAAAAAAAAAATAAAAAAAAAAAGCTCATACTAAAAAACACAATATTGTGTTTTTTGTACATAACAGCAATACATATAAACTACCTTCAATCTCTAATATTGATGCACTTAATCGCGAATGCAAGCCCACATTGAGTTCCTCCACATCTTGACTCGCTTCAAAGCATTTTACAATCCCCTTCATCTGACAATTAGTGTATTTTAAACATAGAAGGGCCAAAACATGCCCAATGAAAATTAAACTGCACTAAAAAACTAGCCACCAGAGGGTGCTATAACTGCACAAATGCAAATCAACCTTTTTTTTTTTTAACTTATGTGTAGCTTTTAAATATCGTGAACATGACGACGACGATATTGTGGCAGTTTTAATATCACGATATCGCGGTATCGTTACATCCCCCCCCCTCCCCCAACCCCCGTTTCGAGTACTCAGCATCTTCATTAGGCAAGAAACTATTCGGGCCTGAATGAATTTCACCCTCTGCTACTTGCTGACAAAATTAATGACATATGTATCGATTAATATCCATAATCAACAAACAAAAAAAGCATTCCATCATGCCCGTTTGAGCAGCAGCTGCTTTTGAGCCAGCGAATAGAGTCTCCCCTCCTATGCAGACTACACAGTATTAAATATGAATGGTGTTTGGGTGCCGCTTCATTTGCCTCCCCGTCTCCACGTGCCAATCCTTGTAAGTGGATGTTTCCGTAATGCGAAGCCTCCTCGGATGCGCTCGGCCTCCCAGCAGCACACAAGACAAACAGTGGTTGTAACCTCGACCCCCCCCCCAAGCCAATGATTCCCGAGGAACAGAAAGGAAAGGAATGGAAAGGCCGACCAGGAGTAAAATGGGAAATTCCAACGGGCGTCTCGAGCGTGTGTGTCTAACCCGGCGAACACACACGGGAGACGTGAGTTTGATAGAGTTATTACACACGGCTGCTTCCAGCATTTGTGCGCCTGAATCTATTATCCGCCCGGGCTAAGCTGGGATTCTGCCGGGACGTCTCATCACCTCGGTGTCACGGGTCAGGTAATTGCAGCAGCCACTGTGTGCTTTTCATTACTAAACTACAAACTTTAAAGGAGAGGGCTTTTTTTTTTTTTTTTTTTTTTCCTTCCACGAGACAGAATGGTGTTGACTTTAGCAGCGATTAAGGTGTTATTTCTACCGCGCCTCTCAAAATGTAATTCTACAGGCTGACTTTTGTCCCACAAACGCAGATGGACAGATGTTTTCTTGTGGTTTTGTGTGTATTTATATAAACAGGACTACATCGGATTTGGTTCGAACATGTACATTATGCATAATGTCGCCATACTTCTTGACTCTTTGACCGCCAAAAATGTGTCATAACGATGAGTAAAATCCCGATGGATGCCGCCATAAAATGTTAAATGACGTCAGCTAAGTTTTTTTTTTTTTTAGCAATGGGAAGTGCAACATCTAAGTGCAGCGCTGCCTGGTCAATGGGTTGTGGAATCAAAAACAGCCACTAACGATGGCCAGCAGATGGCAGCATTGTATCTCTATTCAATGGCCTGCTTGGTGGGTACATACAGTTGTCGGGACAGTTTTAATCTCCCTCTTGATCACAATGGTATTTTTATATTCATATTTATGTATTCTGGATAATTTTATCACTCTAAAAATCGGAATGTGTCAAATTTGCCACAAAATCATATTTAAAGTTCAGAATCTACTCATTGTGTTGACCCCTAACTCGTTCAATGCCAGCCCAGTTCAAATGAATCGTTTGACGTCTATAGCCGTCAATGGCAGTCAATGAGTTAAGCTGCTCAAGATGTGATACCGCACATTGCACTCTGATCGTGATGTAATGATTTACAATAGTTTACGATTAACAATAAGATATTGAATTACGATACATTTAGATAGATCTGGGATCCATTTTTAGCCCTGAAATTTCATGATACAGACCAACCCATTTTAGTTGTATGTTTAAAAAAAACGTACAATATTACACTTATTAGTATGTCAATTTAAAATTATGTGCTGTTATGATACACAAATAAGATTTTAACTATTTATTCACATCGAGAGGCATGGAACAAACTTGACTAGACGAGAAACAATGAGAGTTGCACAGAGGAACAGCGGTAATAATCCGACAAAACACACCCTTCTCAGAACAGGCTGATATAGACAGTGAATGGATCTGATTGGCTGCGGCCAAACATGTGAGTAACCCTGATAGGTCGCTGAAACAGAACTGATTGGCTTCTTCTCTTAAAAAAAAAAAAAAAAAAGAGAGTAAAAAAAAGAACTGATAAAGAGATGAAAGATTCTTGAGATCACATAGTTACTTGCCGATTGCATCAGTTCAAATAAAGTCAAATAAAAACCAAACATCAGACATTTGCCACAAACAAAAACACAGTCATGACAAAAATAGCTTACCATTTGCTTCAACATCAATATTTCGAAATCAAATTAACAATTGAACACGGTTTTAAGATCATAATCAGTGTTTATTTGTATATTTGTTTGTTTTATTTGTATTTAACTCATTTGCTCCCAATAACGTGTAAATACGTTTTTTTTATGTTCTAAGTGTCCCAAAGACCTATTTATATGTTTTGTTTTTGTTTTTTTATGCTAGAGCATACAGAAGGCTTTGATGCAGCCTCTCAACTGCAAAGAACGGTTGCAGAAATGGTAGTTATTACACAAACGGCCAGCAGGTGGCAGCACAGCAAAGAAGATCAACCAGGGCCATGTAGAAAAAAAGCTCAATTACTTACAATTTTGAATCGATTTGTGAAAACTGATGAAACGTAGCTCTCTTCTAATGCTAATTGCTGCAAAACGGAAACAGATAGAAGCATACTTTTTTTTCCTAATGAAAGAAGAGACTTTAATCTTCCTTTTGATAGGTTCCATGCTTTTATAGCAACAGAACACAATATTCTGTGGGCCTTGCAAAATCAGTCCAAATCCAGTAAAACAGCCAGGAGAGAACGGGACTGCTTCTGTGAAAATGGCTGGGAGTGAATGAGTTAAGTATGAGAATATAAATACTGTAGTTAAAATGGATGCGATTGGCTGGCAACCAGTCCAGGGTGTGAACTGGGATAGGTTCCAGCGTGATGGATATATATATATATATATATATATATATATATATATATATATATATATATATATATATATATATATATTTATTTTGTTTTTGTATTTTTTTTGTATTTTTTTTTAATTTTTTTATTTATTTATTTATTTTACAAATACCTAGCATTTGAACAAGGGTGTGTCTTCATTCCACTGAATTTCTGGAAGCAAAAACAACAAATCAAGCCTGGCTGAATTTTCCTTAAAAACAAAACAAAAAAAAAACATACTGTATCTCTATTTATCTTCCATGTGAGGAGATCGTTCTCATTTTCACGGTATACCCCCCCCCCCCCCCCCCCCCCCCCAACACACACACACACACATCCATCAGGGAGTGGAAAAACGAGGAGGGTTATCAGCGAATCCACCTCCCCCGACAACTGTCCAATTATGTATATGACAAGCGGGCCTTTACTGTTTGCACTGCGAGTAATCAATAAAGGATGTGGCTGAGTGCACATAGATTTCGACGGAAGCGAAATCACTCGGTGGTGAACAAGCCAAGGGTGGCGGAGGGCGAGGGGGCCTGATTAGGGAGCGGAGGGCCAAGTTTGATAGGGGGCGTCTCAAGTGGAAAGGGTGACAGGTGGAAGTGGGGATGGAGAAAAAAAAACGTGGTTTCATGAATAAATGTAAACACAGTCCGATGCAATTACCGCCGCCGGTCACCTCCTCTAAGGTGCCTTTTCTAATGAAAACACGCAGGTTACTGGGGCGTTTAATTGTAGATTTATATACACACTGCAAGGCCTGTTGAACGCAAAGACGAGGAAAAAAAAAAAAAAGAAACACAGCTGGAAAATGGAATTGGGTTGAAAAAGGCAGCATTTGGGTTATTGACCTGCGAGATTATCACACGGGTTGTTGCGCCGCAGAAAAGCTTCCGAGATGGGCCAGCGTTAAAACATGAGCATATTTAAAAATGACACTTCTCACCATTTTGGCAAAGTTGGATGTCGCTGAATAAAGACTTGATCACAATTTTCACAAATAGAATAAAATAAATAAAAGTTGAAGAGCCAGCTGTTAGATTAGGGCTCTTGATGACAAGATCGATGACTTTAGCTAGGCCGTTATGTCGCTGTTATTTGTCCTTGCTTGGTGCGTTTCTATCTATCTTCATTCTGACATTACGTATCCAGTAAAAAAAAAAAAACAGTTAAAGCCATCAGGCCACACATTGTAACATGGGGAGGTTGAGTCGTTCGCCCATGTGGGCGGGCAGCCTAGACAGTATAAGTGCAGGGATGATTTTTGAATAGATCAGTTCCTCTTCCGCATGCTAATGGAAGAGGGCTCCGCAGCTGTGTGCTCGATCTTTCTGGCATCCAGTAAACAGTTCAACTGAGAAAATGCAGCCGTCTGGTTATTACTGTTAGTATAATATCGTGAGCATTACAAGAACCAGTGGAAGTTCCCACCCAGAACTTTACACAGCAAATATCTCAAAAGGTCCGTTCAACAAGAATTGAAGTCACTGAAAATATACGTCTTGTAACATTGACAGACCACAGAGAAGTGCGTCATTAACCACCATGACAAATTTGATGTTGCTCAGGGCTCAGGTAACAACCAATCACATCCCAGCTCCAGAAACTCCATATTTCACTCACGCAATATTAACCTGAATGCCATATTTCGACCAGTGAGGCTGCATAGAACATATTATAGTAAAAAGAATTTTTTGTGGGGTTGACTTCCACTTTAAAATGTGACGAGTCCAACCATATAAGTAATTGATGTGTGGCAGTTATTCTGCCTAGCAACAAGTGATCAGCTTGACATTCACTCCCAGCCATTTTCACTGAAGCAGTCCCGTTCACTCCCGGCCGTTTTTCTGGCCGTTTTTGACAGATTTTGCAAGGCCCACAGAATATTGTGTTCAATTGCTATAAAAGCATGGAACCTACCAAAAGAAAAGTCTCTTAAAGTCTCTTCTTTCATCAGGAAAAAAAAAGTATGTTTCTGTTTCCGTTTTGTAGCAATTAGCATTAGAAGAGAGCTAAGTTTCATCAGTTTTCACAAATCTATTTAAAATTGTAAATAATTTAGCTTTTTTTTCTAGATGGCCCTGGTTGATCTCCTTTGTTCTGCTGCCACCTGCTGGCCGTTTGTGTAATAACTACCATTTCTTCAACCGTTCTTTGCAGCTGAGAGGCTGCATCAAAGCCTTCTGTATAGCATAAAAACAAAACAAAACGTATAAATACGTCTTTGGGACACTTAAAACATAAAAAAAAAACGTATTTACACGTTATTGGGAGCAAATTAGTTAGAATGTTGTTTTATACTCAAGCATGTTTATTTTTTTTTTAAAGTGATTTTCAGTTGTTATAACAAATCAAAAATTCAAAATTGCTGCTAGAAAAGACAGCAAAAGAGCAGCAGTTCCTCACGCGCGTGACGTCAGCGTAAAACGGTTACGCCGGCTGAATTTATAGCCACACTTGATGTCCTCATCTGCATGCATAATATGCTCGCGCTCCCACTGATCCACTGCAGAAGAGGCAGGTCAAAAGCACGCCACAGTTATATCTTTTCTATTACCCGGGTTAATCAATAATTCATGGGTCACAATAGCAGGCAGTGCGAGCAGGGGGAGGGAAGTAATAGGGGGGTGGGCAGTGGATGGGAAGGGGGGGGGGGGGGGCTCTCCCAAAACAGGAAGAGGAAATCAAAGCATCTCTCATCTGTCGCAGAATGTCGGCCATATTCGCAAACGTGACGACAACCTGCCATTTCCCCTCCCCGCTCGCTACCCTGCACATTTTTTTTTTTTTTTTAGCATTAATCACGCAGGATAAGGCCTTAATGGCGCGTGACAGGCGAGCGGCCATTACGGTCTCCTCGCGTTTCTCGCATGAAAAACACTTACGGCCTCTGCGAGATGTTAGCGCATGGTGCATGAAGAAAGCTTTTTGATAGCGTGCTAATCTGCGCCATTACCGTGTGGGCTGATTTACAATCACTTAAACGACACGCACACATGCACACAGACCGGCCGGCCGGCTGGCTGGCTGGCTGGATAATAAAGATGCTGGCACATGCGGATCATTAGAGAGCTTCAGAGTGCGCGCGTGTCTGTGTGCGGACTGGATGCGGTGGCATTTGGCTTAATTAGTAAGCGATTTTAACATGAAAGAGACAAAGAGAAGACGAGGAAAAAGCATGTACTTGTAAAAAAGAACAAAGAAAAAATGGCAGCCATTGAGTACACCTATATGGTAACTTGAAGGGCTATATATATATATATATATATATATATATATATATATATATATATATATATATATATATATATATATATATATATATATATATATATATATATATATATACACATATATACATAACTCCGCAAGGAAAACAGGACAAATTTAATTCACTCCATTCACTCCCAGCCATTTTCGCTCGCCACTGTTTTACAAGATTTCGAAAAAAATAATATATATTTGTATCTGTTTCCGTTTTGCAGAAATTAACATTAGAATATAGCTGAGTTTCATTAATATTCATATTCCTGGTGAAAACACAGACAAAAAGAACTTGTTGCAACATGGCCCTGGCTGATCTCTTACACTCTGCTGCCACCTGCTGGCCATTTTTTTTATTTAATTTTTTTTTATTAATAACTACGACTGCTTTAAGCCACCTCTCATGTCAGAAGCTGCATCAAAGCCTTCTGTAAGCTCCTGCATAAAAAAAAACAAAAACGTGTAAATACGTTTTTGGGAGTGAAGTACAAAGTATTAAAAAAAAACGTTTTTCAGCGTCTATGGGTTTGAATGAAAAAGACTCAAAAGACTTAGGGACCATTAATTTTTCTCATAAACTTGTACTATTTTCATTGAAATGCTATTTCGTCGATTAAATTCCTACATTCTCAATCGGGTTGAGGTCCGGTGATGATTATGGCCACATCATGAGTTTTCCCTCCCTTCATAGCCGCGTCGTGACGCTCACGATGATGTGGCATCCGGCGCTTCAACAAGCAGTTGATTTCGCTGCCGCGTTCGGCAAGCGAGCGGGCATCATGCCACCCAGCGTTACACCTCGTTTCTTTATCCCGTCGCTTCCTCTCCGCGTTAAGCCGAGGGAAATTGCATCAATATTTCATGGCGGGGCCGCGCCGATTCAACGGGCGAGGCGATAAACAGTCGGCCATTAATAATGCAGCGCGGTGACACTGACCTTATTTTGCGCCTTTCAACCTGCCGTCGCTGATATTTGGGGATGCGCGCCGCCCTCCAGTACACACAAGAGGCGGAGCTCTTTTGTTCAAAGTCTGCGAAGAAGAAGAAGAAGAAGGAGAACAGGGGGGGTTGAGGGGGGGAAAAAAAAACAAACTTCCTGTTTGACAGAGGTTACATCGCATTAACGGAGCGCAGAAGCATATCTTCATTTTCACAGAAACGGCGCTCGACAAGCGCTGCTGACAGGCGAGCGAGCGCATGCCTCCGAGGTAAACCGGGAGAGGCTTTGACAGGAAACTTAAAAAAAAAAAAAAGACAAGGAGCTATACTTCAGGGAGGCTCCTTCGAAAGAAGAAACACCTGGTCCAAGTTCAGGCCGCATGTGCATGGAAAACCATCACAGAATACAATTATTGAGTGGGGAAAAAAAAACTAAAATTGAAATAAAAAGGATCTTGTTTTTCCAATGTCAGCACAAGCGTAATCTGTCATACACGCTGATTTTATCAATCCGAGGGAAGGCATTACAAAAGGTATCACAAAACATAATCACACAATCATAATATTGAAGGAAAAAGAAAACATAACTAGATTATTTTTCACAATCGTTCGGCAATAAACCCCTCACATCTTTGTAAGTACTGTATTAGATTACAGTCGAACCTTATTTTATAAACAACCCGGTTTACTATCTATTCGGTTTATAAACAGATTTTTTTTTAAAGGCAAAAAATATCAGTTTACAATCTTGGCTTGGCTGCATAAAAATCGTTGGCTAGTTGGTTTGTTTTGGCCACCACAACTCACGATTCAATGCAAAAGCTGCAATGCATTGTGGGAGATGGTGGCCATTTAGGGCGAGCAGTAACCACCATCGATATGTACAAACACTACAGTGTGAGTCAATGCAGGGCGGCGGCCATCTTGCTCGATTCCTCGTCACATTACAGTCAATGGAGCATGGATTTTCAAATAGCTGTAGATTGCTCAACTCTCCCAAATTTGCAATTTTTTATCTTTGTTATTAAATATGTCACAAACAACTATGCAGTATTTTTTTTTAATTGCATAGACACGTTAATACGTTTTGTAATAAACCAATCCATTTTTAAATCCGTCAAAAATCCAGCGAGTTATGCGTATTTAAACGAGTAAATCATCCGATTTACCGCAAACTATAGCACAGCGAACCAGAGCAGTCCCCTGTCCCAAGATGGCCGACCAGTGATTACGTTGCAAACTCCATCTTGTGATCTTAACCACAGTGAACATAAACATTAGCGCACAGCTAGAGACCCCATTTCTATATTTCACAGAAATTAGTTTGTAACTACACAACGATCTAAATATAACCTCGGTTTTGTGAACGTTTTATTTTGACAACGAGCTCACGGAACAAATTAAATCCGTCACCTGAGGTGCTACTTGTTTATCTTTTCATGGCACAATACTATAGTAATGGCCGTGAGGTCAAGTGTCCGTTTTGAAGTGATTTAGTTTCAACTGGTAAAACGCTATGTGATGTCAGAAGCTATGTGATGTCAAGAATCTTTAATCTCTTTATCTGGTCAACAGCCAATCAGATAATTCTATGTCAGTCCTGTCACACACATGTCTAAGCCACAACCAATCAGATCGATTCGCTGTCTATATAAGTCTGTCTGAGGAGGGTGTGTTTTTGTCGGATTATTACCTCTGTTACTCTGTGCAACTCCACGGCCCAAATTAGCTTAGCGTCTCGTGTTTCTTGATACCTTCTCATTGTTTCTCGTCTCGACAAGTTAGTTGCGCGCTTCTCGATGTTATGCGAATAAAGAGTTCAAATCTTATTTGTGTCTGCGTTTTTGGGATCCAACACCAGAGCCTAACAGAAAATAAGAGTCCCGTGAATCCCTCTCTTTAATCCTAATCTAATCCGTGCCAGGATGCGAGTCCAAGCAACGGGCTGTTTGCAGATGTTCCCGTCCGATCGTCATCCATAATTGATGCAACAGGGAGGTCGCGTGTAACGGCCGCTAATAAATGCTTATTGACCAAACAAGCCAGCGTGGCGGCGAGGCGAGCGAGCGAGTGAGTGAGGAGGCGTCACGAGGAGGAGAGGAAGAGGAGGGAGGGAGGGAGGAAGAGGCGGGGATAAGGAAGACTGCGAGGTGAGCGTCGGAGTGCGCCGAGTGCACTGGGCCAGCTGTCCGCTCTCCTTTCATCTGCCGGCTTCACGTCAGATACAATCTACCTCGCTGTCAAGCATCGGCAAACATCTCGCATCCCCCCCATGCTCCCTCCTCGATCCCTGTAGCCCACCGCCCCCCCCCCCCCTTTCTCCTCACCTTCCGTACCCAGACTCCCCCCCCCCCCCCCACCACCACCACCGCTTCTCCATCCATCTCTCTGGTGGCATTGCTCATTCTTCTTCAGCTGCATCCTCCCACTTCAATGTCTCGCTCGCCGCACCACAAAATAACACCAGACTGCTATTGTATTGCACTGCCTTGTATATACAATGGTGCCCTGACTTACTGACTTTATTTTGTTCTATCTATCTATCCATCTATCTATCTATCTATCTATCTATCTATCTAACTAGCTAGCTAACTAGCTAGCCAGCTAGCTATCTATCTATCTCGCTAGCTAGCTAGCTAGCTAGCTAGCGAGATAGATAGCAGCTAGCTATCTATCTATCTCGCTAGCTAGCTATTTCTATCTATCTATCTATCTATCTATCTATCTATCTATCTATCTATCTATCTATCTATCTATCTAGCTAACTAGCTAGCTAGCTATCTATCTATCTATCTATCTCGCTAGCTAGCTAACTAGCTATTTCTATCTATCTATCTATCTATCTATCTATCTATCTATCTATCTATCTATCTATTTCTATCTATCTATCTATCTATTTCTATCTATCTATCTATCTATCTATCTATCTATCTATCTATCTATCTATCTAGCTATTTCTATCTATCTATCTATCTATCTATCTATCTATCTATCTATCTATCTATCTATCTATCTATCTATCTATTTCTATCTATCTATCTATCTATCTAGCTAACTAGCTAGCCAGCTATCTATCTATCTATCTATCTCGCTAGCTAGCTAGCTAGCTATTTCTATCTATCGATCTATCTATCTATCTATCTATCTATCTAGCTAGCTAGCTATCTATCTATCTATCTATCTATCTATCTATCTATCTATCCATCCGTCCATCCATCCATCCATCCATCCATCCATCCATCCATCCATCCATCAAATCAAACTATTTATACAGCACCGTTCATACATTCAAATGCAACTCAAAGTGCTGAACAATTATAACATCCATAATACAATAAAAAGAAAAAGTCATTCCTCCGCCCAATATCACCATGATCGTACCCACAGACATACACGCAAATCACAACATGGCGGGGCACGGAAGAACCCAGTAAGGAAAGGCACCCAGGAAGAGTTCATCCAGACTGAGAGGGATGACGGCCAAACACCACAGGGAGGAATGCCATCCATCCATCCATCCATCCATCCATCCATCCATCCATCCATCCATCCATCCATCCATCCATCCATCCGGGGTGTGCATGTATTCAATATAAGACGATTTCATCCAAATGTTGATACATGGGGTATGACAAGATTCAAAAAACATTTCATTTAAAACTGGAGGGCTGCTCGATTGTGAAGAAAAAACAATATTCATCACGATTAATTTGGTAATAATTGAAATCATGTATAGGACGATCATTTTGTTTTTTGGTGCAAAACAAGAACGTGTTTAAATGTAAAAATATTACCAATATAAATATAAATATTACCAAAATATTAACTAAAAAATTTGCAATAATCTGTCATTTTTGTTTACGATGATTCCAATTTCATAATTGTGGAGTGTAATAATTGAAATTGTATTTGAATTTCGATTCATTGCAAAGTCCTAAATGGAACAATTCGATTTGGTTCGATTCAGTGGAATTCCGATTTCTTCTCTCTGTCTGTTTACACCTGATTTAAACCCCCAGAAACAAACAAAATCTGAAAGAGGCTGCAGAAAAGCCCTGGACAAGAATTTCAAATGAAGAATGCAACAGTTGGGTGAAGTGAATAAGTCAAAAGTTTGACGCAATTATTGCAAGTAACCTATATTTGAATACTTTATTTTGAAACAATTGTTAGACATTTTGTAATTTTAGAGGGAAAAAAAATAAAACAAATAAGCCTACCTTTAAATGACATTGCCCATTAATAAGTAAAAAATAAAAAAGTAGACGTAATAAAGTGAATTTTAGACCCAACTTTTAAATTGTCAACACGAGCTAATGATGTCACTCACGAATCCTCGCCAAGCGTCTCATTTCGAAGAATGAGCTGGGGAAAAAGGCAAAGAGGACAACATGTTTCTTTTTTTAGTCCTGGCGAAGAAAAAAAAAAAAAAAAGCGAGAGAGGCCTTTTTAGACACACACACAAAAAAAGACCCCAACACACACACACACACACGCATACAAAAAAAAAAAAAAAAAAAAAATCTGGAAGTGAGCTGGTTGATGGAGTCGCCTTCGCCGCCGCTTAATTACCGCGCGCCGTCATGAATATTTCAGGCTTATGCTTTCCCACTTTGTCATTGGAGTTCGGAACTAAGAGAAACAAGTTCATATGCATATTAATGAGGGGTGAGGAGGGAAGAGAAGCGGGGGAGGGGGAGGGGGAGGAGGGAGGGTGACAGCAGGAGGAAATGGCACTGGTACCCCGGCAGCTGCTCTTTTTTAGATCCCCCCCCCCCTCAGAGGGAAGTGCCCGAGGAGGGCCCCCGCCACAAAGGGGATAAAGGAGATGAGGGCTCTTGATGGAAAAGAGGCAAACAACCACTGGGACCCCCCCGCCCCCCCACTTCACACTACCCCACGCGCCGCACTTAGCCGAGCCTCCGAGGAGTCGTGGTGGGGCCCTCGTTAGCATTTCCCCGCTAAAGCCGAGCTAACGGGCGGCGCTCCAATGACAGACTGAAGGCGGTGAAGGGGGCGGGGGGCTGGGTTGCATCGCAGCCCTCTGTTGGTGGAAGCTGGGACTCAAATATTATTGTGCGTTTATTCGCAGCTCGGCTTTTGCAAATTCACTTTTTCAGAGATTTTTTTTGGGGGAACCTGTTCTCTGGGTCCTGAAAAAAACTCACCGTTTTTGTGATTACACAATAAAAGTATTTCTTTGACACCATCTCAAGGATGAGTCGTGTTCCTGTTGTTTTAGATGTGCAACGATTAATCGACAACTAATTATTTTGGATAATCAATTAGGGCGGCACGGTGGTGACTGGTTAGCATGTTTGCCTCCCAGTGCTGAGGACACAAGATCGAGTCCGGGCCTGGGTGGAGTTTGCATGTTCTCCCCGTGTCCGCGTGGGTCTTCTCCGGGTACTCCGGTCTCCTCCCACATTCCAAAGACATGCAAGGCAGGTTAATTGGGTGTTCCGAATTGTCGCTAGGTGTGCTTGTGAGTGTGGATGGTTGTTCGTCTCTGTGTGCCTTGCGATTGGCTGGCAACTAGTTCAGGGTGTACCCCCGCCTACTGCCCGAAGCCGGCTGGGATAGGCTCCAGCACCCCTGTGACCCTTGTGAGAAGTAAGCGGTTAAGAAAATGGGTGGATGGATAATCAATTAATTGTGTAGATACCTTTTTCATTTAAAATTGTCCAAATGCTTCTTATGCTAGTTTGGTGGAACTACATAAATGATTTTTTAGCTTTCCGTCGCGATATTAAAAGGAATCCCAACTGAAATCACGATAATGTTTGTGCCAAATGATTTATTTGGTTGTCAGTAAAATCATTTTCAGTTTAATAAATTTTGTAGTAACTTTATTTGCATCACCATTGTTGTTTACGTCGCGATGCATTATGGCTAGTGGCTAGCTAGTAGCATTGTTGCTCGCTGTTATACTGCAATGTTGTAAACAAACAAGATTTTTTTTTTAACTTCCAAAATATTATTATGCATTTCTAGCTATGTGTTTTAATAACAGAGTTGTTTTGAGTTCTGTTTGTGGTACTGGTTGGAGTTATTTTTAACTCATTCAGTGCCATTGACGACTATACACGTCAAAGATAACATTTTAACTGGGCTGGCAGTGAATGAGCTCATGAAACCTTAGTAACAACTCTTCAAAATGGCTGCCAGGGCGCTTCCCACTTGATCCTGAAGGACACTTGCGGTGCTGAAGTTCGGGGGGGGGGGGGGGGTTTACTAACCAGACTAATTGAATTCATGGGCCTTTAAAAGCCACCACTTAGCATCCAGTGGAGCGTGATGATATGCTTTATTTAACATATGTAAACAAAGAGCATTATGCGCCAATTGTGCCTGTTTAATGAAGCAAGCGCGTGTTTCCATTGACGCCAACCCCGCACAAATAAAAGCCTCCTTTCGCACTTTTGTGATCCCCTTCCTGCTCCCAGCTAATTACGGCATTTTCAAACGCGCTCGATTAATTTCACCTCTGTCACATCTTTTTGTGCGACTTTCAGCAGCGGGTTCAAGCGGTGCGCTAATTAGTTTGACCTTCGCCGCCGCGATTAGCACGTCTCCCGCCGGCTCGCGGTGAGGACAAAAGCGGTGACGCCGCTCTGATGCCTCGAATCGACGCCGTCGGACGACGTGTAACGGCTCGTTTTGCGTAATTTGGAAAACAAACTGTAGAGACGAATTTAGGTGAGTAAAATGAGGGTTCTAAAATTAACCGCTATTTTGGTCAATTTTACCGAGAGGAGTGTGAAGAATCTGGAATAATGTTTTCAAAGCGTGATATTGAAAAAAAAAAAAAATATATATATATATATATATATTGAGAAGGGGTGAAATATATCATTAAAATAGTCATAATTTTGCAAGAAAAAAAGGCACAATATATTTTTACTAGAATGAATTCATGACATTGTGAGAAAAGTTGTGATGATTTTTTTTATTTCAAAACTGTCAAATTGTCATGGAAAAAATATATTCTGATATTATATTATAATATTTTATTTGACAGAATTGTTTCAATTTAAAACAAATAAAATAAGAAATTATTACAAGAAATTGTGATTTTAGTGGGAAAAAAAGTTTAAAATGTAAATTTATTTACATGAAAAGGAAGGAAAAAAGTCATAATATGAGAATAAAGTAACATTACAAGAACAAAGTAATAATTTATGAGAGTAAAGTTCAAATAATATTTCTAGCAGTTCATTAAATAAATAAACTAAAAATGAAACTAAAAATGCATATAATATATAAATATATAAAATATAATTAAAAATTTAAATACTATATTTATTTATTTATTTATTTATTTATTTATTTATGTTATTTTTATTTCCATTTATATTTATTTTTTATATATTATATATATTATTATATACATATTATATATATATATATATATATATATTTTTTTTTTTTATTATATTTTTATATCCATTTTTATTTTCACTTTTAGTCATTTATTTATTTATTTAGTCATTTATTTATTTAGAATTTTGGCAGTTTTGGTCCTCCATACCAATCAAGCCAAATCAAATCCAACTTTATTTATGTAGCACTTTTCATCCATAAAAACGCAACTCTAATACTAAAATCAATAAAAACTACATTAAAACAAAGCTTTTACAAAATAAAAAATGAACTAATTCTAAAACCTAATTAAAACTACCTGAGGACAAACGGTTCGGATAATAGATGTAAAGATGAATTTATAAGAAAAAAAGAAAAAAAAAAAAACAACTATGATGCAAAAAGAACAACGGAAAATCTCATTGCGTGCAGGATGAACTTTCCACCAATAGAGGGTGCTAATGGACGGTCAGGAGGTCGTGTCTGATTTCGATGTAGTAGAATAAGAACTATGTCCAACGGTGCAGGCAAAAAAAAATGTTGCCTCGACATATTTTTGTGGTCAAAATGTGATAAAAATGAAACTTTGGAATATGTCGAAGTATCCCAACATAATTAGCATACAGAGGGAAACTTTTCTGATTGGTCAATACTGATCACGGATCCCCGTAATTCTGTTTCCTTCGCCTCAACATTCTGTTTTTGTTTTCCCACTATATGAGAACACGACAGAGAAGAACGGCTTTTGTTTTGTTGCCGACATGTTTTCACCCCCATCACACACACGCGCACGCACGCACGCACACGCCGGTTCCCTCAGTGGGGATCTGGTGTGATTATTACACTTTCAGTGGAGGATTTAACCACGGGCCAGTTGGGCCATCGCCTCAGGGAGGCCCCCCCCCATTTTCAACGCGCGTGTGCTACTTTCTCCCCCCCCCCCACTTTATTGCCTCGCCTTTTATTCCGCCAGGCAGTCCCACTGACATCAGGGGGCTCTTAGAATAACTTGCCCGGGGCCATCGGATCCCCGCAAAACCTAAAATCAGTCACCGCGCGCCCGCCGCTACGCCGTCCACATGTGAAAACGGACACGTCCCAGTCGGCGGGGACGACCGCGTTAACGAGCTTTTTTTTTCTTTTTTTCTATTTTTAGCATTATTAGCTTCAAAGTATTTCTTCAAACAACAAAATCGGGAATAAGATATTAACTGAAGCTGTGATACATGCGTCTAATCCAATGAGATGTCATAACGGTAGGGTTGCACTGTTGTTGTATGCCAAATTCATATTATAAAAATAGTAAAAGCGGGGGGGGGAAAAAAAAGTTGTCTTTTTGTGATACTAACACAAGTTAACAAGAACAAAAGTGTAATTTGACACAAAAAATTAATTACATTCTTTAGAAAAAAAACAAATTGTACTTTCAAGAATATTCTTAATTTTTGTGGGAATTTCATCACGAAATTGAAAGATGAAACAGAGCAATTATTACATGAAAAAAAATTGTGAATTGTGAAAAAAAAAAAAAAAAGTTCCAAAAAAGTCTATTTTGGAACTAAAAAGTGAAGACAATAATAAAGCAAGCAAGAGTATAAAGTGAAGATGAAAGGTCAAAACAAAGTTGTGATTTAAAAAAAGAAAAGTGAGAATAAAGAATTTTTATGACAAAAAAAAGTTGCAGTTTTAAGTGAGAATTTAAAGTAGTAATATTAAGAAAACAGGGGAAAAAAATGTGAATTTACACAAATCAAGTCTTAAAATTGCAATAATTACGTTGAAATAATGTGGAAAAAAAATAATTTTATGCAAAAAAAAAAATGTGTTTTTGCTATCAGTTGAAGCATGAGAAAAGTTGAAATTTCACAAGTAAGCAAACAATCAATATTACAAAAAAAGAAGTCACAATTTTGTGAGAATCAAGCTGAAATTTAGAAAGGGGGTAAAAAGCATAATTTAAGAGAATAAAGATCACAATTTTTTTTTTGTTGATATCGAAAAACTTTTTTTTGCAAGAAAAAATTCTAAATATTACCACAAAGTTTTTCAAGATCATTCCACTTTTTGATATTTTTTTTTCATCCAGCATGTCATGTCACATGCAATTCCTGCAGAAATCGAAAATGTGTCGTTTTATCAACAAAGTTTCGATTTAATTATTTTGCCTTCAAGGCAAGTAACAGTAGTGAATGGCACCCTAGCGCCCTCTACTGGCCGGCTGCTGACTGTGTATGTATATATACATATATATATATATATATATATATATATATATATTATTTTTTTAAATGTTATTTTATTTATTTATTTATTTATTTATTTATTTATTTTTTGCGAGTGTCCAATTTAGCGGCTCAGAGCGCGACGGTCTGAAAGCTAACAAAAAGTTAGCTTCTCAACTAGCAGAAGAATGGAGGAGAATTACTTGTGTTTTTGACTTCTTTTATTCCATTTTCTTTGTTATTTCACCCATTGGATGAATGAGACATGTCATGGAGCTCTTCTTCATCTTCTTTTTTTTTTTGTTATTTACTTAGATGAACTCCTCAAACCTCGACTTTCATGCCAAAAAAAAAAAAAAAAAAAGTCTCCCTCCCATCTGCTGCGAACGGACATGTGCTCCAAAAAGCAAAGTGATGCAAAAAGGTGAAATCAGCTTCTTCCTCACTTACTCCTCATCTTCTTCTTCTTCTTCTTCTTCTTCTTCTTCTTCTTCTTCTTCTTGGTCGTCCTCGTCACTCTCCATCAGGCTCGCCTGCCAGCCGGCGTGTTTGCCTTCTCACATGTGATGTGAGCGGCGTATTCTCTTTTCAGACGCTCGCTTTGTGGCGCCCCCGCTGCTGCCCGCCTGCGCTAAAATGCTATTTTACACCCCACCGCCCCTGCCGCCGCCCCTGCCGCCGCTCTTCCACTTCTATTAAAATTGCAGCCGGGGCCCCCCTTCAAGTCGTTTTCATGCGATGTATGTTTTAGAGGGTGTGTCAATTCTTAAAGACGCCCTCGGCTTTTAAGAGCTTCCCCATAAAGAAGAGCCCGACTTTGCTTGCATAAAGCGCATATAACATCTTACATTTTAGCCCCTTGAACCGAGATGTGATTGAAGAAAAAAAAAGCAACGACGACAACGGCGCCCCCTACAGTCAAATATTATATTAACGCCGTCTACTCAGCATTGTTTCAACAGTTGAGTCAATGTTTGCGCGGTTGACTTTGAAGCGATTTTTTTTTTTCTCTTTGCGCTTGCCTCTATTGTGAGACGTTTCTTTTGCAACTTTTGCCTTTAACTAAGGGGAAGTTAAGTAAAAAAAATGTTCTTGAGAATAATAATTATATTAAATTAAGTAGTAAAAGTAGTACTTGCTGTCAACTGAAAATGACATCACAGTTGCTCCGGTAACGGCCAATCACGGCTCATCTGTATTTTGGCTTTTGGTCATGTGACGTTCACAAGCTGAGCCATGATTGGTCCTTACCTGAGCCCTTTAGGCACTGTGATGTCATTTTCAGTCACCAGCATGTTGCAAAATGGCCGCCCCCGGTAAGTCTATTATTATAATTGCTCAATAATAATTTAAATAATTAAAAAAAAAATGGATTGGAATAATGGATGTATTATTAAAAAGAATAAATATTTAATATATATTTAATATAATTATTTTAATATAAATATTTGCAAAATTGAATTGCTAAGAATATTTTTGTTCAAGACTTATTTAATTGTTATAATGATTTAATTGGCCAACCCCTCAATTATTCTGAATTTTTACTTCAAATGGCATTTCCTATAAAATTTCAATAATTTAATTTTGTGATAAATTCCATCCCTGATGGAATCATAGAATTAATGAAAGGTTATAATAACCAAAATGATCAAACAGTGAGTAGCAATATTCTTTATATAAATGGCAACAAATGTACACATCAGATAATCTCTATACAACGTTAGAAAGATTATGCCACATGGATTTTTCTTTTTTTTTCTTTTCTTTTTTTTAATATTCAATTTAGAAATATTACTTTGGGTAAAGCATGGCTTATTCCTTTTCAGTTCTTCAATACAAATAAAGATAGAGAACTACGTTTAAAAATATTGCACAATATTTACCCAACAAACATGTATGTTTCACGTTTTGTAAATATTGATGATAAATGTTCTTTTCGTTCTTTGTTTTTTGGAAGGATATTGAAAAATTTATGTGTGAATCAAAACACAAGATTATATTGGATGGTAAAAACATTGTTACCATTTTTGAATCCAAGAAAAAAAAAACTGTCAACTTTGTTTAATTGTATGTTTTATTGGGAACATTTTATATCCATAAATGTACATTTCAAAACTTTATTCAAATTATTTTGGATTGAAATTGACAATTATTTTTTTCTTGGAGCCCCCTGAATGTTTTTTTCCGCCCTGTTCATAATTTTTATTTAATTTTATTATGGTATTTATGTAAATTGGATTGACTGGTATTTTATTTTTATGTTATTTTTATTTTATTTTATTTTTTTTAATGGCCGCCCCCTGAGACGGCTGTCCAGATTGCGTTCGACCATCAAGGTTTCCGCTCACTCTGCATGGTTGAACAAGGGTCAATCAAAAGTGAGCAATCGTATATTTATCGAGGCCGGAATTTTGGATGCGCGATCTCATTAGCTTGCACAGGTGTGGCTAAGGTTGCAGCCGGTGCTAGTGGAAAATTAATTAGGTTCATTCATGGCTGCGGGTGTAGTTGGGGTAATGCGGCGTGTCATGATCCCCCTAGAAAAACACGCTTGCATTATGACTACACACTCATTATTTTTAACTACGTCAATTCTGCACGCGTGTTTATTTAAAAAAAAAAAAAATAAATAAAAAATTGCAGAAGGTGATCAACCTTTTCGTCCCTCTTTTGAATCTTCATCCGACGCGGCCCGAGGCCATCGAAGATGTTTTGTTCGACTAACGTCTGTCCGTCAAGCCTCCGGATGAACCTAAAACGGAAAGTTAGCAATGAAAATATTAAAAAATTCATCTGGTTTTAAGCTTGAACTACTGTAACTAATCCCCCCCCCCCCCCCCCCTCCCTTCCAGTTCACGAGGCTAAGATGGAGGTCAAAAAGTGAAGTCGGCAATTTTGACGTATGTCAGCTAATTAACGTGAATAGATTAAATTGAGATGTTTTGATGAGAATAAATTACAGATTAATATATTGAGTGGCAAACTATATGGTTGGAAGACATGTTGACATTATGTTGCCGACCTCTGAAACACGAATAACTAAGAGTATGTTTTCTGTGAGGTACCTTTCGGTGTGTTCAGCTGCTTCGGGAAATTGTGGTCGTTCAAAAATATACAATGAAAAAAAAATAACTTTTTTTGGGGGGTCCTTAGCACTTCCAACAATAAAGATATGAATTACAGTTTGAATATTATATTGAATATCAAAACGCACAAAATGAGCAAAAAAACAAACAAACAGCTTTTTGACTCTAGATAGATAAACAAAAGAAATTGGCCTGCGTTTTCTGTAGTGACTATTGTTACTAGGGATGGGCGAGTACCGATACCAGGTATCGGTATCGGGCCGATACCAGCCTTTTTTCAAGTACTCGTGACGCAGAGGGGGAAGACGTGAAGTGAGTCCTCCTTGCCTGTAAGTGGCGCTAGCTTGCAGCAGTTTTTTCACCAAAAAGTCACCGGTTTGGAAATACTTCAAAATTGTGAATCTTAAACCAAAAGAGCATTTTTGTGTTTTATTTTGAGTGTTAAGACTATTGAAGAGTGACTGTGCTGTTTTTTTTTGTCAAAATTAACTCATTTACTCCCAATAACGTATAAATACGTTTTTTAAATGATGTAAGTGTCCCAAAGACGTATTTATACGTTTTTTTTTTTTTTTTTTTTTTTTTTTTTTTATGCTAGAGCATACAGAAGGCTTTGATGCAGCCTCTCAACTGCAAAGAACGGTTGCAGAAATGGTAGTTATTACACAAACGGCCAGCAGGTGGCAGCAGAGCAAAGGAGATCAACCAGGGCCATCTAGAAAAAAAAGCTCAATTACTTACAATTTTGAATAGATTTGTGAAAACTGATGAAAGTTAGCTCTCTTCTAATGCTAGTTGATGCAAAACGGAAACAGATAGAAACATACTTTTTTTTCCTGATGAAAGAAGAGACTTTAATCTTTCTTTTGCTTTTATAGCAATAGAACACAATATTTTGTGGGCCTTGCAAAATCAGTCAAAATCCAGTAATACAGCCGGGAGCGAACGGGACTGCTTCTGTGAAAATGGATGGGAGTGAATGAGTTAAAGGAAATATATTTGTTTAAGAATATCTTTTAGTGATTTTTTTTAATTTGTCGAAATGTACTACTGGTATCGGCAGTTGGTATCGGTATCTGTGAGTACTGGGGGTCTGAGTATCGGTATCGGTCTGAAAAAAAGTGGTATCGAACATCCCTAATTGTTACCATAGAGTTGAAAGCACCTGTTTGAACTTTTTCAACAAAGTCGGCCATCTTGTCTTGTCTCTACAAGATGACAATCGGCGTAATATGCCCTACATCCATCCCATAATAGTTGTGTTTGTCTCCATTGTCTTGTCAGTCAAGCCTGAGGAACACACACTTAAGCGGTTTTTGATCACGCACACACACGCACGCGCGCGGGGGCAAGGCTTTTCCTTTTCATATTCAAATGAGAACATTAACATTAGCCATCAGGCACGGCGCCGTCCCTCTCTGTTAGCGTCTCATTTGAATATCTCATATCTCCGAGACACGACACCGCTTGTGACGAGCGAGTCATCTGGGCTTTTTTTTATTTTTTGGGGTCCCCGACGTGGGGCGACACACGCGCACGCGCACGCGCAACCTCCAGCGTCAGTTGCCTCCGTCTGCTAATTTGTCGCGGGACGAGGATGAAGGGGGGGTAACGAGCTGTCATGGTTGTAATGGCGAGCGTAAACACGGCTAATTAATTAGCGGGCGGGTGAGGAAGGGTCACACCCCCCCCCGACCCCACCCCACCCCCGCCCTCTCCAAGCCTCCCCCTGCTGCATAATTAGCTCATATGTCACATATATAAATAACTAGATCCATATATTGTATGAAGGGGGGAGACCACCTGTAACAGTCTCAAAGAAGGTGCGCCTGACTAATACAAAAAGGCGAGCCAACCTGCATTAGGGCTGAAGGGGAAGAGACGCACGCTGGGCGGCATTTACACACTCCAGTCGAAAGAGTCCGCATTAAAGCATTTCATCATATCTTCCTATAAAAACAGGTGGGCATTTGATTTTTTTTTTTTTTTTTTTTTTTTTTTTTTTAAAGTGACAAGATGGATTATTGGAGGTGATGTTGAAAAAGAAAGAGTAGCCCTAAATAATTATTTTTTTATTTTTTTTATTATTTAACAAATATTTTGTTCTTTATAATGATTTTAAATTTGGTGGGAAAAGCATTTTAATAAATTATGAAATGGTTAAAGAGTAATTCAGGTATTTGTCGAAATAATTAAATGTATTTGTAATTTTATGAAATACATTTTTGCCCAAAATTAAAAATCATGGTAAATCAAATTATTAATTAAAACAAAAATTTAAAAAAAAAGACTCAAATTAACATCATTTGAAATGTGTAAATTGTATTTCTTCACGTAAAAATGTTTTTTTTTACAAATTACAAAATTTCAGGGTTCAAGAGTAATATGCATTTCTAAAATATATATATTTTTTAAATGTAATTAAAAAGAAAACACGAGAAATTTGAGCTTCTTTTTTGTCAAATTTACAGAATTTAATTAAAACAAATGGTTATTTAATTTAAAGTGATATGACTCATTGAGCTATTTAACAGCAGTAAAAAGTTATTTTTTGTCTGTAATTAATGTGTTAATAACTTCATTATTTTCCATGTACAATTAATAGATTTAAAAAGGTTTTTTTTTCTACTTGCTGCCGACTGATGATGACATCACCTGTGCTGACCAATCATGGCTCACCTGTTTTCTGGGTTTGGTCAATAAACTGAGCTTATGTCCTCAGCACGGGTGATGTCATCATCAGTCGACAGCAAGTAGAAAATTTACTTTTAAAAGATATGAATTGTACATGAAAAATAATGAGGTTATCATATTCATTCTGGACAAAACATAAACTTTTCACTGTTGAAAATTGTTCAATGAGTCAAGTATCCCTTTAATGTATAAAAACAAATGGCTGTCATTAACAGTCAATAGCAAGTGGCAAAACGGCCACCGCCTGAAAATGTTTTCACTTGACTCCGAACGGAAACGAGGCCCGTGGGCCATACTTTGCCCACCTTTGGTCTAGTAAATGTGTTATTAAGCACTTTATACAATATATTCACATATGACGATTGAGCGCCTATAGAGCCCACCATGCGCTAATTACCAGTCGACTCAGCCTCATTAACATGAGGCTGGATGAAGACGTGCGGAATGCCAATTCATCCGCCTCAGGCTAAATACTACCACTACGTTTTTATTTTAAGTAATGAACGCAGACTTGGGGAAAAAAAGGGGGGGGGGGGTACCCTAGGATGTCCAAGAAAAGAAGGTAGTAGACGTTTGAAATGGAGTTCATAAGCAATAATCTATTTTGCATTTATTTGTAGGGGACCATAGGTGGCAGAAACCATGTGATTTATCCAATCAGCGAAAAGAAGCAATTATCCATCCATCCAACCATCCATCCATTTTCTTGACCGCTTATTCCTCACAAGGGTCGCGGGGGGTGCTGGAGCCTATCTCAGCTGGCTTTCGGCAGTACACCCTGAACTGGTTGCCAGCCAGCCGCAGAAGCAGCAATTAACCAGAACAAATGTATTATTAAATATAAACAGGAACAACATATCATGATTTAAACTTTTGAATAAAATCCAGATTTTTTTTTTTTCTGATTTATGTTTTTTTTCAAATTTTTCTATTTTTTTTTTATTACTTTTTTTCTGTTTTTACTTTTTCAAATTGCAGAAAAAAAACGTATTCCCAAAAAACTGAAGAAAAACTCGGGGAAAAAAATCCATGAAACTGAACCAAAAATATTCAGGAAACCAACTAAAATTATTATTTAAAAACAAAAAAAGGAGAAAATTAATAAATTAATCAGAAAAAAAAATTTTTTTTCCTCCCCAGGTGTATGCAATATGCTGTCGTCCTACATTTATAATGAGCGTCAAATTTTACACTGATTTTCGCTATTTGTGGGCCGACCTGGTCGCTATTGCTGTCATGACTAGGGACATGCAAGGGTTATGTTTACTGTCATGACTAGGGTCATGCAACGGTTATGCTTGGGCCATGCAAGGGTTATGTTTGGGTCATGACCATGAGGTCAAGTGTCTGTTTTGAACTGATGTAACCAGCATCTAGTTTCAACTGGTAAAACACTATGTGATGTCAGAAGCTATGTGATGTCAGGAATCTTTAACCTCTTTATCTGGTCAACAGCCAGTCAGATAATACCATGTCAGTCCTGTTACCCACATGTCTAGCCACAGCCAATCAGATCATTTCGCTGTCTATATAAGCCTGACTGTGAAGTGTGTTTTGTCGGATTATTACCTCTGTTCCTCTGTGCACCTCCACAGCCCAAGTTAGCTTAGCGTCTCGTGATTCCATTCTCGATACATTCTCGTTGTTTCTCGTCTAGTCAAGTTTGTTCTACGCCTGTTGAGAGTTAAAATCGTATTTGTGTCTGCGTTTTTGGGATCCAACCCCAGAACATAACAATCGCCGCCGAATAGCAGGTATCCTCGAGAAATATTTTTCATTTTTCCTAAGAAAAAATAAATTAATTTTAAGAAATCCATTTTTTTTCTCTAAATCACTAGCGTATTGGCTATGACTTTCGCTTCTTTCAAGAAGTGCAAGAATATGACACGCCAGTCATTCAGTGTCACTGATTGGCCTGCGATGTCACAATGTGGGAGGGTGGGGGGTGGGGGGGGTTCTGGTTCCTCCTAGGCAGGGGGTTGGGGAACGAGCACCCGAGCTGGGGAGGGGTCTTCCGCCACCATATGGCTGACCCAGGCCCTGCGGCATCCCCTTGGGGCGCCAATCACGCCTGGTGGATCGGGGAAACAAAATGATGGCGTTATGCACGCCGCTCCTTTTTACTCCGCCTCAAACCGCACACGGTCACACAATGCAGATGTGTTTTGCAGTTCATACAGAGTAGGGGCTGTGCATTCAAGTTTGACTGAATGCAAAAAGATGCAATTAATCCACAATTTAAAAAAACTAAAATAAAATCACTTGCTTTTTAGGTGATTTATTGCTGACTTTTGTTCCTGCTGACTTTTCTGCCCAGGGGCATATCGCCACCTGCCCCAAGTTTGTTATTCAAATAGCCATTGGGTGTGACTAATACATTTTTTTTGGGGGGGGGGGGGGGTCAATTCTGCCTTGCAACAAGTGGCACAGGAGCAGGAACAAGAATACGAGTTTTGGGGCAAACAGAGCCGACGTAAGGTTTTTGTCATTGGGCGCTTCATGAATTCTGCCTAGCAACAAACGGCTCAGGAACAGTGACGACTATTAAACATCTTTCGCAACAGAATTTTATTTTATTTCATTCAAAAATGCTGTGATGTGACGCGCAAAGGAACAGGAACGATGGAAAATGTGAAAATTATTTGTTTTGCAGTGAACCAATTAATTAAAAAATAGAAAACTTTCTTTTCACATTTAGCCTAAATTAAATATTATATAATATATAATATTAATAGATTTGTTTTAAATAAATAAAAAATAAATAAATAAGGTTCATACAACTGTAGAAATAAAAATGCCCGAATAAATCAAGGTTAAAATTAATATAATAAATACATTAATACATGTATTTAATACCCTAAGACCTCTACAGTAGCTAAAAAAACAAAACAAAACAAAAAAAAAGTAATATGGTTACTAACTAATATAAAATATATGGTTATAACTAATATAAAAATATATATAATATGGTCACTAACTAATATAAAAATATATAAAATGATACATAAAACAAAACATTAAAAAAAGAGGTTAATTCCATAAAATCCCACAGTAACAAAAACAAGCAAACAAACAAACAAAAACACATTCAAATAAAGTTGTCATAAATTTGGGTCAAATTCCGCTTCAATGGTGGCAAATCATAGCAAATGTGACATTTGTCACGTGTCAAGTCAGACTTTAATGTCATTTCAAATGCCAACTTACAATGGCTTGCGTAAAGTTTCCCCGGGCTTGCCATTTATTTAAATAATAGAAAAATGATTACACACATACTATATTAGAAACAATCAATGCTTTATTAGCACAAGTGTCAAAAAGTTACACCAAGAAGTAATTATTTGGTAATTTACTTGACAATACTGAGAGGAAAAGTTGAACTGATTCTAGTACAAATAAGATGCTTCTGCAGTGTTCAAGAAAAAAAAAAAAGAAATAATAATAATCTGGCAGTTTTTATGAGTGTACAGCAGCACCTGTTGGCCAAGTGCGAGTATTACAGCAACTTGTGTGCATGCTGCAGGATGGGAAAAAAAAAAAAAAAAAAATGTCCCATCGCTTTTAATACGTTCATTAACAGCGGAATAACAAACATGAGACTTGTCATACATAATAGATAGCAATTAGGGTGCTCGGCGCCCTTCATCTTCCTTTTTAAGAATAAAATAAAAAAAAAATAAAAAAAAAATAAAAACTCAGGGGGTGTTTTTGGACTCCAATGGAGTCACACACACGCATACACGCGCACGCGCACACACACAGCGAGCAGTCAAGTCAGCCTGTTAGGAATAAAAACAGAGCTTCCTTAGGACATACTAATGAATCATGTATTAAAGATAATCATTATTGGTTTATAACGCGCCGCTTTTTTTCTTTTTTTTTCCCCTTGCGAGTCCCTGGATGTGCAACAACGTGTAATGTTGTAATTAAATGAGGAAACGTGGCAACATGATTGGAATTGAATCCGATGATTGCACGATTTTCAAATCATACCGATAAACCAATCAGTTAGAACGTGCCGACGTCGATGACTGATTGTTCGCAAAATGAACTTGAATACAAAATGTACTTTCGAGTCCTACTACAAGTCTGACGTGTACAAAATACATTAAAATATTGTAGAAAGCACCACGAAGTTTCGTTCGAGTTTGCCAAAACAAAACAGTCATGTTTTAAAAAACGTAACAACAATTAAAAAACAAACAAAAAAACTGTGAAGTTTACATTTAAGGGGAACAAGAAAGTAAACACGAGGTCGCGCGCATTATGACATCATAAATATGCGACACTAAAATAGGCGAGGGGAGGGGTTGAGGAGTTGGGCACAACTTGATCATAGCAGACGGACCAACACAGCAAGTCTATTATTATTGTCAGATTTGATTGAATGATTGATTGATTGATTGATTTACTGAACATATAAACAAACAAACAGCAGAGAAACAAAAAGTTAAAAAAGAAAAGAAGAAAAAACAAACTCATCATAGTTTACATGTTCAAAAGGGAGTAGGAAGAAGTTAAAAACTTATCGAGTCCTACCCCTCATACATTATACATTTAAACTTATTTCATTATTAATACAATACTAGGTTAATATTTTTTTTAAAATAAAATGATGCGTGCATTATCCAGCAACATATGTACATGAAATTCCTAGACATATACCATAATAAATTTATAAATCATATACTCATACTCATTATATACAATTTGCATGCTCTTATTTGACTTAAGTAATTTTTTTTTAACTTTGCTTTTAAACAATTTTTTAAACTCAACAAGTGAGTCACATCTTTTCAAGTCAATTCGCAAATTATTAGATTTCTTTATTATCTGTTTTTTTTTCTGTCTGACACCTAATTGGTCGATAATTAGTAATAATTAATATTATCGCGCGTCCCTAGAATATTACGCTTTTACAACGCAGCAAGCGGTTTGAATCTGCAAAGAATAAAAAAAATAATCTCACCTGAATTATTTATTATTGTTTGTCATTAGTTACGAGTGACGAGCATTTTATTGTTTTCAGATTTGTAGTATTAATGGTGGTGACTCATCTGTTATACTTGTATGACAAGTAGGAATCTCAAAACAAACATTTGTTTTTGTACACCTGAATGTAATTTAAAAAAAATGCTTGCATTATTTATCTTTTTTTTTTTATTCGTTACTATGAGTATTTAATTTCATTATTTTTTCATTTTAATTTTAATTTTAAAAATGTAATTTATCTTTCACTGTAAAATATAACTGAATATTTCATATTTTATTATATTATAATCATATTTTCTGGGCTTTATATGCTGTTTAATTGGAAGCGAGATTATTTTAATTAAAGAAAACGAACGAAAAAACGAATGCTAAAATTTAAAAAAAAATCATTAAAGGGATACTTTACTTCTTTAGCCATTTTTGGCAGACAAACATGAATATTTTGCCTATAATAAATTTAATATTTTCATTATTTTTCATGTACAATTAGTACCTTTAAAAAGCCATTTTGCAACTTGCTGTCGACTGAAAATGACATCTCAAGGGCTTAGGTAACCAATCACAGCTCAGCTTGTGAATGTCACATGACCAAACCTATAAAAAAAAAAAAAAAAGGTGAGCTGTGATTGGCTACTTGAGCCCTTGCGATGTCATTTTCAGTCGACAGCAAAGTTGCAAAATGTGTTTTTAAAGATACTAATTGTATGTGAAAAAATAAATACTATATTTCGATAATTTCCTATTGGATAACCCCCCAAAATCCAAATATGGAGTAGGTAGATCGAAGAGTTGTGATATCAAAATGTTCGATGTGCTAAATAGTCCATTCCAAACCGGATTGAGTGCATCAAGTTTTTGAACAATTCCGTCAAATCCAGCCAACACCTTATTGGCGTGATCATACTGGAGCAAATTTTTGTGTCATGACCTAGCAAGAGCAAAAAAAAAAAAGCATCGCGATGTGCCAAAAAGATGAACACAACAATCAGCTGGCACAAAGAGACGTGATTAACCTCATTAAGGCGCTCTACAAATACGTCACGGATCCTGTAAGTGGAAATGAAGTCATTCAAGTTCAACAGGTGCGGACTTGCTCGCGTTCACCTTTCATCGAGCAGCCACCTTCGAGCGGAGGGGCTGCGCGGATGCGCGCACCATAAATGGAATAATTCATGACGCCGTCATTAAAAAATGAGAACTTTCCTTTCCGCGCGCTTGCGACGGCGTTTTGAAATGATACATAATGGACCGTCGACGTTCTGAAGTTCTCCCAAGCTACTCGTGGCAGCGACGGCGGCGGCGGCAGGCGGCGACGAATACCGCCCCCACCTCGAGTTTCACCCGGCAGGAGAGAAGAGGGTAACGACCGGGGCTTTAATTACGTGCGGTGCCGGGGGATCGTTAGCATATGGATGGAGGTGCTGAGTCTCTCTCCAGTCAAGGCTCGATTCTACATCTCGGGTCGCTACTCCAGCGCAGGTTAACTCATTCACTGCCATTGACGGAAAAAGACGTCAAATGATGCATTTTTTTTTGCTGGCCTGGCAATGAATGTGTTAATAAAAAAAAAAATTAAAAAAAAATCAAAGTGGCCCTTGCAGCTTTCTATTTTTCTGTATGTGACCCTCAGAGGAAAAAAGTTTGGACACCCCTTCTGTACATTATATCAACAATTGATAATTGCTTCATTGATTTTTACCATGTTTAACTGACGGAAAAAAAGACGTCAAATGATGCATTTTTTTGCTGGTATGGCAATGACTGTGTTAATAAACACCTGATGTGAAGCCACGCACGGGTGCAAGACCCCGGACATTTTGTCGCAAATAAGGACATGTGGTTTACTCGCCCTATTCGCGGGCTGAATTCATCACAATTTAAAGAGGAAGTCACCCCCCCAGTATTTTTTTTATTTTTTTATAATAATATGTTCTATGCAGCCCCACCAGTCTAAATATGTCAGTCTGGTTTATTTCCAGTTAGTTCGAATGGGAGCCGTTTTTGGCGGCCATTTTGTCGCTTGCTGTCGCATGAAAATGACCATCACAGTTGCTCAGGTTTCAATTAACAACCAATCACAGCTCAGTTTCAGAAAGCAGGTGAACTGTGATTGGTCATTGCCTGAGCCCTGAGCAACTGTGATGTCATCTTCAGTGGAGAGCAAGTGGCAAAATGGCCGCCCACCAAGACGGATAAAAATGGCTGGATTTTGCTTCATAAGTCATATTCCATAAATGTAATATTAATCAAAATGTCATGTTTAGACGAGTGAGGCCACATATAACATATTATTGTCAAGAAACGTTGACTTCCACTTTAACTCATTCACTGCCATTGACGGAAAAAGACGTCAAATGATTTTTTTTTTGCTGGGCTGTCAGTGAATGTGTTAAGGACTTTTGCTAATTGAAAACAATTTGCAGGTCTATTCTTTTATACCAAAAGAAAAACAAAAAACGATTTGAATAAAAAAAAATATATATTTTTTTTTAAATCCAACGCATCAAAATCTTTTTCTTTTTTTTTTGAGCAATGCATATATATATATATATATATATATATATATATATATATATATAAATATATATAGTGGGACGGACTGTTGGTGGTGGTTGGACCGGCCGTTCAAAAAACACCCAAAATTCCCGATGGCCAGTCTGGCCCTGTAATACAACATCAAAAAAACAAAAATCCGCCTCAGAAGACTGCTTTACTTGGGCATCTTGACAAAAAGTCTTAAGGTCCCACGTTGTGAAACGCACATGAATTCAGCCATTTTGTTTGAATGATGATTTCGCTACTGTTCATTTACTCTCTTTATCATATATATATTAGGGCTGGGAATCTTTGACTGTCTCACGATTCGATTCGATTACGATTTTTAGGTCGATTCAGAATCGATTTTCGATTCTCGATTCAAACGATTTTCGATCCAAAATTATTTGATTGACAAATGATTTCTAATTTAAACAAAATTGATTTTTGGATATTAAATTTCGATTGGATTAATAAATGAGAATCTCGATCCTTTATGAATCGATTTTTTTTGGCACACCCCTAATATATATGTTGTTGGGGTTTTTTTCCCCATACGGCGACCCCTCCTCCATCGCGTCATTTCTGTACCGCCACCATTATGAAGAAACCCCTGGCGGGGGCTGGTAGAGCAAACTGCAAGTCTTGCAACTATAAAATGTTCTGTTGAAATGAAGCTGCTTGTTTTTTTGTTTTTTTTGTTTTCTTCCCCTTCCTTTTCTGCAGCTTCTAAAGCCAAACGTCCCTCCGGCCATTATTAGACCCAAACAACGACGCAATTAAGACCTCCGAGTCCAAAAACAACTGAGTGTGCACAAAAAAAGAAAGTGTTTTTATTTGCCTTAAATCGCATACACGTGTCTGCCTTACAGGTAAGTTTGAATTTCATTTGGCGAAGCGATGATAAATTAATTCATTCATTAATGAACTGGTCCTGTTCAAACTAAAAAAAAAAGAAAGAAAGAAAAAAGGAATCTCAATTACAAGAAAAATTGCTATGGGGATTTTTCCCTTAAGCATTGAAATTGTTGATTTTTTTTTTTTTTTTTTAGCAATTAATCATCACACACATACCTAAAAACATGCCATTGAACTGTAAAAACTTGACAAACTTTCCTGAATATCTTTTACATTCATGATATTTGGTCCCCCATCGATCGATTTTTTATTATTATTTTTTTAAATGCATTCTGTCCCCACAAAGATGTGAATACAAGAACAGGTGGAAAAACATATTGATTGGGTCAATGCTAAAAAAATAAATAAATAAATAAATAAATAAATAA